>NC_072873.1:7397327-7624827 GCF_028858705.1 Grus americana | reverse complement strand
TGTCTGTGAGGGGCTGCAAGGTGTGCTGGGTCAGAGCACGGGTTTAATTCCTGCTGCAGAGATCTTCAAGCAGGACTTTGAGTGGATGCGTGTCAGCATGCTCAGCAGTCTCCTGCAAGCAGTTCAGGGCCTTCCCTTCCTCAGGTAGATTACATCCTCTAATGGCTTCTGTTGGTGAAAACAATAATTTGGTAAGCCTCTGGCCACCCTTGGGACATGTAGGCAACACCCCATCCTCTCTTCCTGCGATGCAACTCTTTCCCTTCCCTCTTCCCACAGTACAGGAAAATGTGCCATCCTTAACCACCACCTTCTGTCCGAGCCACCTCCCCAGCAGAGCAAGAGGACCACAAGAGCCTGTAGGGATGCTGCCCTCTAAGGGCCTCCTGTGGGCCCCAGGCTCCTCACCAGAGCCCAGCACTGGTCAGGGTCCACACCTGCAGGACATATTCTGAGGCTGCAAAGACATTTCTCAGGAGGGACAAAGCAAGGCAGGGCCTCATGGCCATTGGCTCTGGAGAAACCTTCCTTAGCTCCAAGGGACAGGTCCTGAATGGGGTCTACTCAGTATCTCCCACTCTACCTTTCCTCTGGGAATGGTGAGGGGTCACCACGTGACAGAGCCTTCGCTAGCAGCTTTAGGAGGGGAAGCACCTTCTGCTGCAGTAGCAGCTGGACAAGTTGGAGAGACCACAGCCCCCACGGTGTGCTAGAATGACAAGCACAAGGATTTCAAGGACAGGAGTGTGTTAATACACAGGCAGAAGATGTGGACCAAAGTGCCAGAAAGGTCCCATCCCCAGGTGATTGTGGCCTGGACCTAACTACTTGCATCTGCACAATCCTCAGCCAGACACCCAAAGGCTTCTGTGTGAGAGGGCATGTTATACCCTTGTTTCTTCCTCCATCCCTTCCTCCCAACTTGCTCCCTCCCAGCTTGCCAGACAGGCATTTGTTGTCACTTCCTCAGGTGAGTGGGCGGTGTTGCTGGGATTTGATTTGAGAATATCTGAGAATACTGCCAGCCTGTTTGTCCTCCTGCCCGGTCTCGGAAGTCTCTGGGAGTCCTATTGCATTGATGTGTCCGGAGCTTTATTCTACCTCGAGGTGCTCCAGACCTTCCCTGCTGGGGTGAGATCCAGCATCCCCTCATTTAAGTCCACAGTTAACTTCTGTTAATGCATGTGTGCTTCTTGTGTGGACACTTGCGCATATGGATCTCTGTGAATGCATGTGGGTGCGCAAAATTGTGCATGACTCCACATAGATCTGCATGATCACGGGTATTTGAGTGTCCTTGTGCGCCACTCATCATGAGGGAGCGTGCCGCCCAACGCAGGGGCGCTCTCCACTGCTCTGGCCATGAGCATCACAGAGCAGCAGGTTCCCCAGGCCAGAAGGAGCAGCTGAACGGTGATGGCACTGACCCGGCAGAGATCTGCCAAGTGCACAGGCTCTGTCTCCTGAGCCCTCCTTTTCCTGCCTCTCCAAATTTCACACTCTGCCCCAGCAAATTTCAAGCCTCAGCAAGGACAGGTTCACACTAGCATGGAATCTTAGTTTAATTCAACATAATAATAATTGGAGTCTTTCAGCTCTGCTGGTAAACACCTTTGCATCTTCCTCCAGGCCAGGATATGTCCCCTCTCCCCAGTGCTAAGGAGACTGAAGGAGTGGGATTAACTTTATGTACAGGGAGACGGACTGAGGAATCCTGCCCGCCAGGCCATCCCTGAGCAGATGCTTCTGATGGAGTGTCATTAATGTTTGCGACTGGACACAGGCCTCTCATGATCAAGCCAATGCCAAGTACACTCAGCAGCTCATTGACTTGGTTCTGAGTCAGGCAGGGTCTGAGACCAAGGGACGGAGGTCCTGATGTTGCTGTCCTGAGACGGGAAGAATGGTCCCTGTAGGTAGCACAGGGAGAGCCAAAGGAGTTGACGACTGCTTTTGTTTTCAGCCACCAAGATCTTGAAATCTCAGTTTAAGTCTCAGTAACTGGACCCTGGGGGAAAATGGACATCTAATTGAAGGCCACACACCCCAAAGCCTGCTGCTATTCCCCGGGTGGATGAGGAAAATACCCTTTTCCCCTCGGGGACTTCTGGCAGTGGAAGAAAGGACACTTTAGGAGATGGTGAAATGTTGGCCCCTTTTGGGAAGGAAGTCCTCTTTTGTGCTTCTCCTTGGGCTATTCCTCTTGGTGACTTGCTTCCCTTCTTCCAGACAGACTTTCCACATCTGTAGTTATTGCACAGTCGTGCTTGCTGATGGGAAATAGAGGATACCACAGCAGCAGGGCCCTCTCTTCCCTCCCTATCCCCCACACGTGCACGGGTCCAACTGTCCCCATGCCCCCTTCCACCTCTGCAAGAGTCTCAGGCATTGGCTTTGGGCTGCAGAAAAGCATCGGGAGGGAGAATCTCACCCTGCTCATTGTCATCCCCAGGAAATCAGGGGACGCCGTATCTAGCCCCTGAGCTCTTAGACTGGGATGCCTGCCATCTCTGGAGGCCAAGACCACTCAGCTGTCCCAGGACAGGGCTGGTGGAGTGCTTGTTTACTCTTACTGGGTACTCTCCAGGTGGTCTGTTATGTTGTTCTGAGCTGAAGGAGTCGTCTCAGTTTTTCCCCACATGTCCTTCTTTTGCTCCTGTCTCCTGGGCTGGGATGGAGGAAGGGGAGGGTCCAATTCCCAAGTGTCACCACTCCTGCTTCTTAGCAAAGAGGTCTGCAAGCAGAGGGGCTGTTATCCAGATAACATCCATTAGAAATGGTGCAGCAGGCATGGGCGAACCGGGACAGTCACAGCATCTTGCCCCTGTGGGATGTCCGAGTCAGACCACAGTTTCACTGAAGGTTTCACTTGGACCCTTTGTCTTCATCCTGACCTCACCTATTGACTTATAAGCAAATGAAAGGAATTTCACAACCACATACACCAAAGTGCATGTAAAAACGTGCTCACATGCACACACAAAGAGTGCGCATATATACGTGGTTATTTGGACACACCTTCATGTATTGCCCCAAGCATGTGCACATAGATGTGTGTGCACATCTCTCACACATATACATAGGTGAAAACACACACAGTGTACCTCCACCAACACAAACGCTTACTCAAATGTGAGCACACAGGTGTTGTCCCAAAACTGGGGGGTTGTTTACCTAGTGTGCGATACGCCAATAAACACACAGAGCAGAGGTATTTTATTGCGTATTCGCACAGATATGGGTGACTGCCCCAAGCCAGCACACCGACTCTACAAATCAACAGTCATTTACACACTTAATATTAACATATTCATGTTTCTACTACATATGTATTATTTATCATTATATGATTGGTTAATGAACCTTAGCCTCCTGTGTAAATTAGTTCGCATGCCTAGTAGTTCTTTCTTTTGAGTCGGTGGTGTAATTAGGGTGGGTGGTCCGTGAAGTCGGTGGTTGGGGTCTCCCCCCGTTGGAATTACCTTTCCCCTAGTTTTCTACTTCTTTGGCAATCCTCAGCAATTCTTCAAGGTTTTTTGGTAAAACTAGCAGTATATCAGTTACGCTTCTGCCTTTTGGCAATCTCATCTTAATTAACAGAAGAAGAGCACATTGTTTGGATAAACATTAACTGTCACAGGGGTAGGGCTATACGATAGATGTCTTTAGCAGCAACTGTCTTGGTTTGAATTGCATGCTACATTTGATTTTGCTGTAACACAGGTATTGGGTCTGTTTGGGATGGAGTTAGCTGCCCCCACAGCAGCCCTCATAGTGCTTTGCTTCATATTTGTAGCTAGAATGGTGTTGATGCACCAGCAAAGTTTTGGCTATTGCTGAGCAGTGCTTGCACAGCAGCAAAGGTGTCTCTCCAACCCCACCTCCTAAAGGCCAGTAGGCTGGCTGTGGGCAAGAGGTTGGGAGGGGACATAACCAGGACAGCAGACCCAGACTGACCAAAGGCATATTCCATACCATATGATGTCAGGCTCAGCAATAAAATGCAGGAGAAAGGGGAGGGGGGCATTTGTTTTCAGGACGTTTGTCTTCTGAAGGCACCACTACACGTACTCTGGCCCTGTTGTGCAGGAAGGGGCTGAAAATCGTTTGCCGATGGCAAGTAGCGAATAAATCTTTTTGCTTTGCTTCTGCATGCAACCTTTGCTTTTATTCATGAAACTGCCTTTATCTCAACCCATGACTTTTTAGTCTTATTTCCCACTGAGTAGGGGGAGTGAGAGAGTGTCACGATGGGCACCGGGAGGCCAGACAAGGGCAACTCACTCCAGTCTTTCGCCTTCGACATGGGGCTCGAGACAACGGCAGTTTTGAATTGAGTGTGCTATGGCTGTAGTAGTTTCTAACTGGCAGGCCTTTGTGTGGGTCAGGGAGTTTGCTTGCTGCACTGCTTATCTCTTTATTTGGCTGAACTTGGAGCAGGCTAATAGAAGCAAAAGCTATGTGCTTTGCCCTGGCATTGAGGCCCTTACTGTGCTGGGGAGCTGTCTTGTGGAGAGGATGAGGGAGTACACCTGCCTTTTCCCACCTGGGTTGTTTTGTTGTGCAGGCTTCGAGGACCCTGTTCACCCTTGAGCTGTTTAAGTAACAGCTCTACTAAGTAACACTGCTGACTTATTGTGGGGTTTGCGGAATCTGGTGTCATGCTGGCATAACAAGAGACAACTTTTGGGTGCGGCAACAGTGAAACGTGCCCTGAGAGGTGGCCGGTCCCTGGGTGGCAGGGTGTGTGGAAGGATTTGGGCAAATGCCAAGGACAGTCATCACCTCCCATAGTCTGGGATTTTACACTTGAACAAGGTAGCATTCCTGGTAAATTGACATGCCACCTAATAAAAGGATGCCTTGCCTACCCCAGTGAAAACCAGCAGCTTTTAGCACTGCATTGAGGCTTGGCCTGTGCCTGTCAAGCTACAATTCAGTTCTATCAGAGGACCGTGATTAAGACAGGGACCAAAACACAGCTGAGAATGCCTTGATTGAGCCAGGGATCCAAACTACATCAAAGAACACGATGGTTGAGACAGAGACCCAAGCCGCATATGAGGACACCATGATTAAGATAGGGACCCAGACACTAACTACAGTAATCGTCCCTTCCAACCCAGTGCATGATGATCTATGATTCTATTATTCTATTACTTTAGCATTGAGTTGTCTTCTGTGGAAACATCCATTTCCACTCCTGATGGCATTCCGGGCAGACTCAAGAAACAGAATAGGCATCGTCTATGACTGTGGAAGACTTTCTGGTGATAGTCCCTTAATATTAGTGTATTCACACCCACACGCACCCCCATACACACACCCACACACACCCCCACACACCCCAATTTAAAATCTTAACTTTCTATGAAATACTCTCTCTTGTAAGGCTAGAGAAGCAGTAATTTTATCCTAGAATGTGTTTCTGAGAAATGAAGCTCATACTCACTGAGATCTGAGAACTGCTGGATCCAAGTCCTTTCTGGAACTGAAATTCCTTTGAGCAGTTGACTGTCCAATTAGAATTATTAGAATTATTAGAATCTTTAAGGTTGGAAGAGACCTCTAGGATCATCAAGTCCAACCATCAACCCAATACCACCATGTCTACTAGACCACGTCCCAAAGTGCCATGTCTACACGCTTCTTGAACACCTCCGGGGACGGTGACTCCACCACCTCTCTGGGGAGCCTGTTCCAATGTCTGACCACCCTTTCGGTGAAGAAATTTTTCCTACTATGCAACCTAACCCTCCCCTGGAGCAATATGAGGCCATTTCCTCTTGTCCTATCACTTGTTGCTTGGGAGAAGAGACCAACACCCGCCTCACCACGACCTCCTTTCAGGTAGTTGTAGAGAGTGATAAGGTCTCCCCTCAGCCTCCTCTTCTCCAGACTAAACAACCCCAGTTCCCTCAGCCGCTCCTCATAAGACTTGTGCTCCAGACCCTTCACCAGCTTTGTTGCCCTTCTCTGGACATGCTCCAGCACCTCAATGTCCTTCTTGCAGTGAAGAGAATGTCCAGGTGGTCCATGCTGCACTGTCATCACTTCAGGGTACAGCGCTCACAGTCCGTCAGCCCCCTCCCAGTGGCCTCATTGTTTCACTGCTTAATTGTGGAACTGCAAGTGCCATTTGCATGAAGGCAAAACAGTCCAGCTGATGACAGCTGAACGACGTAATTTCAGTCTTTCTTTTAAGAAGGTGAACTGATAGAGAAGTTAGATTTCTTTTCCCCCACTTGCCAATGAAGTTTAGCTCTTCTCACTCTTTCTGACCTCTGAAGGACAGTGATGGCAGCAGAGTGACACACTGGATTGTGTTGCTGTGGTGGGTCG
This sequence comes from Grus americana, assembly GCF_028858705.1. NCBI lineage: Eukaryota > Metazoa > Chordata > Aves > Gruiformes > Gruidae > Grus > Grus americana. Next base: position 7,618,485 of record NC_072873.1, on the reverse strand, counting down.
ACCTTGGCTGGGTGCCACGTGCCCACCAAGCCACTCTATTACTCCCCTCGTCAGCAGGACAGGGCAGGAGAGAGGCACCCTGGAGGTGCCTTTCCTCTGAGTAGGGCGGACATGCATGGTGGAGCCATGGCCTAGTGACTCTTGGTGGTCAAGGGGAGACCTGTTTAACCTGAGGAGGGAGTCTGGCACAACTCAGCCCACACCAGTGGCAAGTACCTCCTGTCACAAAGATCTGAGTTACCGCCTGCCCGTGCACAACTCGGAACTCTCTTGTAGCTCTTGTGGAGTGCAAGGAGCAATTCAAAGGAGGGACCTGACTCATCTCCCCCATGCTGGGGCACAGGGCTAGCCAAGCTCTGGCCTTGGTGTTCATGGAGATGCTCCAAGTAGACTGGCAATCTCTGCTCTGGGGAGCTTCCCCAGAGACACTGCCCCATCCTGGCCATCATTCCCAGACCTGAGATGCTAAACACTGAATGGCAGCCCCATCCCTTCTTCCACAGATTCCTTGTGTGGATCCCTACTCCTTTCCCCGTGTCTTTCTGAATGGATAGAGTGAACATAAGCTTCGGCTCCATCCAGCTCCCGAGAACATCCAAGATGTGCAAAGGCCAGTTGGTGGGGGCACCAGCCTCAGTGAGAGGGTGGTGATCTTTCTTGGCACGATCATCACTATCACCCGTTTCACCTCCATCCCCACCTCCTACGTCTGCGTCATCTTGTCTGTCCTGAGAGTCCACTCTGTCTTGGGCAAGTGTCATATCTTCTCCATCTGCGCTGCCTACCTCAATGTAGTGGCCACCAATTATTTGCCCATGGTCTCAAGTACCCGAGGACAGAGTGGTCTTCTGACTTCTGCACCACAAAGATGCCCCTGTTGAATCCCCTCATGTTCAGCCTGAGGAATCAGGAGGTAAAAGCTGACCTCCCCAGGTTGTCTTGAGGGAGGGGACTGGGCCAGAGTCAGTAGGAATTTTCCCTCCACATGAGTCACCTGAAAACTAAGGAAGAGGAGGGAGGATCATGGACTTGTGAGTCATGATGCCAGCTAGGGAGAGAAGCTGCCTGGAAGATCACCATGACACACAAGATACTGGAAGGCTCCTGGCAGCCTTCTGTTGCCTGGCAGTGGCCTGCATGATCTGTTCCTTAATCTACAACACGACTTTTCAGGTGCCCAAGGCCCCTTTGTCCCATGTGACCTGGAGTTTGGAGGCAGCAGTTCTACAGCAGGCATGTCTGCCTGAGAGGATGCTCAAATACCTTCTGACTTAGAGGTCTGTGAAAAGCCCAGCTGCTGCCTCACTGCTCAAGTAAGAATCTCCAAGTGCTGAAAGACCTGGCCCTGGCCCTAGGGAACCTGTGACATAGCAAAGATTGCAACTTGATTCCTTTCCTTGGGACGAGCACCAGTCTATCATGTCTCTAGAGAGCCTCCCTGGGTCAGCAGTGTGGGGGTGTAAGGAGGTCTGTCTGCAGCAGATTTTTTCTACTCTCCACAGTGAGGTTTGGAGACAGAGGAAGAAGATGTGAACCTGCAAGCACCAACTCCCTCTTTCTTGAAACTCTGTGGTCAACCTGTGAAAGGGAAAGCATGACATAGTCCTGTTTTTTTTCTGGCAAACCTGATGGGACTTGCAGTCTTTGGTGAGATGTGTCTTTCAGGCTAGAAGGATTGGAGCAAGAGGGGTCGCTGACCCAGGTCTCTCAGATCCTGCTGTGGATGGATAAATCCAAACCTTGTGTATATTCAGAGAGGTTCTCCTCTGTGCTTTCTGTGGAGAAATCCCCGGTGTTTTTCCATGTGCAGGATGCCAAGCTGCAGGACAGCACCACCTGTCTCTCCACTGAGCCCACACTGGTAACCACAGCATGCGCGATCACACAGAAAAAGTGTGTCTGTGTGTGTTCCCTGTGCAGTGTCTCCCTCCCCAGCACTGCGTGCTTGTAGACCTAAGCTTGTCCAGCAGTGGCATGCCGGGGTTGTGGTGAGACTGGGTCTCTGCCTCCCCAGCCTGTGTAGCAAAGACAAAGGTCAGCAACAGCATGCTGGTGTGACTTTTTGGTCTGAGTTCAGATCCAGGGTCTTGGGAAAAAAAGCAAAATAGCCCAATAAAACCGTCAAGTTCAAGGAGTGCCTGGACTTGGGGGAGAGCTATTGAGGGATGCCGTATGAACCACAACAGGCTCCATCAAACCCCCTGAGATGAAACTAACTGAGGCATGGGAATGAGTATTAAGAAGATGTATCTGACTGGCTTTTCCCGCTCTCATTCTGAAGCACACTCTTGCAGAAAGGAGCCCTTGTGGTGAGACACGACTGCTCTTGTGGGTGTATTCCTAGCCAAAATAGCCCGAGGAAGGAAAAATCCCTTCCTAGCCACACACCTGGACATCAGCCAAACCCTCGGCATGTGAAAAAGACCCATTATCCAGAGACTGGGGAAGACTGTCTGTTCTACTGGATTCCCACCCATGCCCCAAGCCAATCCATTGCTTTTCATGTCTCTCCTCCATCTCAGGGGAATCACCGTTGTTTTGCTGGCGAGAATCCCGGTGCCCCCATTTCCTGACAAAAGCCAGCTGTTCAGTCCATTTCTAGGAATGAGTTTGTCCCTCTGTGCACCGTGTCATGCTAAATCCATTTGGTGGAGCAAAGAGCTGACCTTGGAGAGCAACTGTGTGGGAAGGTGACAAAACCAGCCCTGGTGGCTACAAAGATGGTTTAGCTGAGTTTTCCTTTCTGAGACAGTAAAAGTGTATGTGTAAGCAGTGAAGCCTTCTGGAGTGACAGGCAGAACTTAGTCTGTATCAAATTGGGATGTGTGAGAAGGAGAGACAGAACAGGGACAATCAGGAGGCAAAGAGAATGAGGCACGTGAAGAAAAGAGGTGTCATGTGCCTGAGAGGGACGGAAAGGTGGATGGCCACTGAGAAGCAAAGACAGGTTCTGCATTAACCTGCTCAGTTAACATGTTCACATCTTCTGTGCTTCCTCGCCTACACCTACAGTTAGAAAACTGGATGCACGTTGTGTCTGTGGAGAGCTCAGGGGATGATTCTTCCACATGGCCGTCTGTAGGATCGCCCCCAGGATGTCCTCCTGGAGGTGGTTTTCTGACTTTCTCACACACAAACAGGAGTGTTGGTCTCAGAATGCCCCTCAGCTCGGTGTGGATCCCACATAAACATAAGCAAGAAGTAAGAAGGTGGAGGACAGGACAAGGAACACAGTCAGGAAAGAACATGGACAAGACTCCCATTTGACATCTTTCTGAGAACTGGGAAATTGCAATTATTCTCTGAAAGAATAAAATCACACAAGGGAGAATAGCATGGCTCAGAGTCAAAAAGGAGTACATTTAAAAAAAAAATTCTCATTATCGTCTTCAAACTGTTGAGAGCTACATGTCAGGAGTAGCTGAACTGGAAAAAAACCCACTGCACTTTGCTATTTTTATAGCATCCTTAAATTCCATTTATGTTCACTTTTGGTTTAAGAGAACGCATTCCTCCGGGGACAGAATTGGCTTAATGTGGATGATCATGCAGGTGATTATTTGCAATCTCGAGCTGAAATTTGTACTGGTTAGGGCCTTCCGTCACATTCTTTTTTTTTTTTTTTTTTTTTTTTTTTTTTTTTTTTTTTTTTTTGTACTTTGAGATAACCTCCTTTGTAATTTTTAGAGCCATGGCAAAGGAGAACAAGTTACACCTGTAACTGATGTCATTCCTCTGGGCTTCCCGACCTCTCTAGGTGAGCACATGGTCCCGTGTGCCATTATCTTCTCCATGTATCTTCTAACCTTGCTGGGGAATGACATCCTCATTGTCACTGCATGGAGCAAGCGTAGAAGACAGAATTACATCTCCTGGGACTATCCTCTTTCAGTTACTAGGGCATATGTCAATCTCTGCATAGGTTAAAAGCCTTTCCAGATAAACCAAACTGCATATTGAGCTATCAGCTGTGGAACACTGAAAGTGTCCAAACTGTGTTTGCGATCAGGGCCATGCTTGTAGTAGTCATCTGGAACTTCTTCCTGTGTGAGAGGATGAGATTTTTCCTCAAAAACATCCAATCATCTCTCTGAATCTCTGTTCTTTATACAGTAGAATATTGCTAATGATGCACTTTATCATGCTTCCAAGATCAGATTGATTGACTGCACGGTCATCTATGACTATTGTTGAGCATGAGCTGTATATTTTTTAAGCTGCCCAGGAGAAACACAGTCAGTGTGGTTACTCCTCCTCTTCTCTTGCACATCTATTTGAGACTTGCTCAGGAATATTGTGTTTGATCTGGGATGATCAGGTAGATCAGGTTCCAGAGCTAAACCACCTAGGAAAACCTGGTCACTAATGTGCTGGAGATGGGAGCTGCCACTGCTGGGATCTGAGTCCCCTGACTTGGCCTCCACTGATCCTGATCTGCCGCCTGCTGCTATCACCTTGTATGTGTCAAAGATGACCAAAGGGCTAGAGAACCTATCCTATGAGGAAAGACTGAAGGAGGAAAATCTTTTCTCCCTGGAGAACAGAAGGCTCGAGGGAGACCTCATCACAGTAGTCTCCTACTTAAAGGGTGGCTACAAAGAGGACGGAGGCTCTGTCATCACAAGAAGCCACATGGAGCAGACAAGGGGTAATGACAGATCTCCAACAGCCAGGGACTGCAGCGCTGGGAAAGCCTTGGCCTGCATGTGAGGAGCAGTGGCGATGTGAGCAGAGTTCAGGCTGTCCCTGCCTCAGAGCACTTGGGGAGCCAGGGAAGCTGAGTACAGACAGGGTCATCCCCCCTGTTTGTGCTATGGTTGGGTTGGTGCCTGTCCTGTACCACCGTGTCCCCAGGGCACGACCAATTCTCAACCTGTGGGGCTACCCGTGGGGGCCATGCCCACAGTGGGGAGGAACTGGAGATGCCTGGGTGCTGGCAACAGACCCCAGTGCAGGGGCGGCAGGTCTCATGAAGGAGGAGGTGAAGCCTTGGTTTCTGGGCACAGAAAGAAGGTGCCCAGCACCCAGAGGGATGGACAAAGATGGCGCCTCTGCCCCAAACTGTAGGCAGGAGGAGCGTGAGTAGAACCTCATGTGGTCCATGGGGCACTGTACGCCTGAGATGTTATTTTGAGCCATAAGTGCCTTCAGGAGTTCCTTTTCTGCACCCAGGAGACCATGGATACCTGAGGGATGCCAGGATTTAGACCACTACCTGGGACTGAAGTCTGACATCTAAAAAATCTTCAAGTATCACTGAAAAGCATACCTAAATGTTGGCATTAACAGCGAAGCCACAAGTAGTTCACCCAGGCTCAGGGAAGATGAACACCTGAAACAAGCCATGAGAAGGCAGGGAATCACTGGGCTGCGGAGAGCTCATGTTACTGTGGGGACACTCTGCGCACTGCTGCCATCTGCCCAGTCACCGTCTGCCTGTAAATGGTGGGATGGTGGCCAGAGAGCGGGGATTTCCTGCAGGGATATGCAGGGAGCAGATGCTTTGTGGACTTAGGGCCTGCTGAGCTGGGCTTACACAGACCTCGATAACAGGGAAGATGGGGTCAGTGCCTCAACGCCTTCATCGCTTTGCTTCACAGTTGGGTGGCTAGGAGGCAGATGAAGGATCTCATAACTGAGCCTCCAGGCAGAAAGCCCCTCTGCTGGAATTTCACCTTTTGCTGCGGGGAAGGCAGTCCACAGAGCTCCCGATGTGCATGGCCACCCTTCTGCCTTGGCACCTCCTCCTGGCCAAGGCCTCTGATATGCCAAGGTTTTTGGTCCAGCTGGTGCCTGAGAATATAAGCCAACACAGGAGACATGCGAATGGCCCAGCAGAGACAGATCAGAGAAGCTTCTGAGCTCAGAAATGTGTCCCACTGTTGCCGCAGTGGCCCAGTGGGGATGGAGGGGGTAACTGCTCTTGCACAGAGCCTTTCCAGAGCAGAGCTGGGATCTGGCAGTGGTACAACCTTAAAGGCTCAGGAAAGCTGCCCTAGGCTTAAAGGAGACAAGAAACCACAGAGCAGCCACGGGTATTTGGGCACTGGGTGCTCTCCCAGAGCTGCAGCGGCCCATGGGGGTGCTGGGTTCACAGAGAGTGGGGACTCCATTGTGTGGTTGCTACCAATCCTAACTTGTGCATTACCTCAGCCCTGCGTGCCCTTTGGAGCCATCCTCTATTCGAGCCTCATCCCCCAGCACAGCTCAATCCAGAGCTAGAGGAGATCCCTTCCCAGAGTGCCAGAGGGGCTGCTGACCTCATCCATTGGCAGCCATGGGCTCCTCACACAGGGCTTGGTCTCCCCATTCACAGAATGTGATCCAGGAAGCAGTGCTTCAGGCCCATCTAGGAAGATATACAGCAAGGCTGGAAGGAATGGTGGCCATCTGCTGTGAAGTAGCCAAGAATATCTTCCTCAACTCCAAGGACAGGGCAAAAAAGACAACCCAGGGCAGTGAGTCCTACCCTTCCCATCTTCTGGGAATGAGGAAGGGTCCTCTTTTGCGCCCAAGCTAATTCTCCCCAAGAAGCCACCTTTTGTCATAACCAGACTGGAAGACTTGCCACAGAAGGAAGGAGGACTCGGAGGCCCAGGCTTGAATGCAGCACAACTTTAATGAGTCTAAAGAAGAGAAGGAGGTGGCTCACAGGGAGCACCTGAAGGCACGACTGTCTGCCTGCCCACTCTGCAGAGGGAGAGACGCCAACAGGTCCCCGCCAGGCTGGTGTTGAGAGACAGCAACAGGAAAGGAAGGAGAGAGAGCAGAGTGGAAGAAGGAAACAATGGCCCAAAGCTCTACATAGAATGCCCTGAATCTCTGCCTCCTCTCCAGCAGCATGTTCTGAGGTCTTGGGAGGATCTTGCCAGGGGAAGCTGCCAGCAGATTTAGCAGGGTTGACACCTGTTGCCACAGTAGCGGCTGGTGATGCAGGAGAGGTCACAGCACCCAGAGTTGATGGGCACTCCATCACAGCTGAGGATGCTGCCAACAGCAGCGGAGGTGGAGGAGCCCACAACGGTGTTCTGTGGGAAGGAGCTGAGGATGGGGCCAGGCAGGGTCACCACCACGGGGGAGGGCTCAATGACGACTATGGAGTTCTGGCACTGCCTGACGCAGGGCTCATTGCAGCTGTTGGCCAGCGGGGTTGGGCCACAGGGCTGGCAGGGCAGGCAAGGCTGGCAGGGCTGGCACTTGTCGGAGCAGGACATGTCTCTGGGCCAGAGGTTCACCTGGGAGAGAGGGTAGGGAGAGGTAGAAAACAGGGGCACCTGAGAAGCAGCACTGCACCCAACCACACGGGAGGCAGGGCACCTCCTGGCCCAGCAGACGCTGCCCAGCTCACAGCCCAGGAGCTGCCTCACCTAAGTCCCAGCCCCTCTCTGTGGAAGACCTTCTCTGCCCTTGCCTCTCCCATGAGAAGCAGCTCCCAGCCCTGGGCTAGGGCAGTCCGTATCAGCGGAGACATGCATCGAGGAAAGACCTGATCTCGAAGGAGGAGGAGAAGAGGCTTCCCACTCACCTGATTCCCAAGGAGAAGGAGGCGAGAGAAGTGGATGAGAGAGCAGAGACTTGGGCTGCCTTTTATAGGAGTCTCGTGCTGCCTCAGGCCCGGAGGCACCCCTTGTGGAAGTAATAATGTTCTGACAAGCTCATGCCTAATGCAAAGCATCCCAGCTAATGGCATGGGCTGTGTCCTGGTTTCCTGCACTGCTGCCTTTTCATTTCCTGGCTTGTGCCACGTGCTTCCCCACGTGAAGGCTTCTGTAAGTGCCGGGACGAGAGGCCCCAGGATTTCCAGGGCAGAAACACGTCAGCGCAGGCAGAAGACTCAGCTCCAGTGCTGATGGCATCCTGTGCAGGCAACTGATGTGCACCTGGGTCATTCCTGTGGGCTTGTTTGTGGTTAGGATGTGGGCACCGGATGCCCAAGGACTGCCATTTGAGAGGACATGGCACATCTCTCTGACGGTCGCTCATTGTTGCACACCAGTGGGCTTCTGCTGGGAGGGTTTGACCCTATTGCAACACTAACAGTGCTGTCAGGACGCATTTGCTGGGCTCCTTGGCCTCATCCCCTCTCTGTGCAGACTCTGCAGGTCCTCAGGCAACACCGTGAGCATGTCTGGGGCCCGGTCCTTCCCCGGGGTACTTGAGTCGTGTCCTGCCAGCAGGCTCCCCAGCATCTCCTCAGCAGAGGCCACAGCTGCTGATGTTTTCTTGGCTTTATGTGAGCGTACAGATTTTGGCATGGCTCCATGCAGGCGTGCACGAGCACACGTGTGTCGGTCTGTACTTGTGTGACCCTCATCACGAGGGCATACGCAGGTCATAGCAGGGGGACTCTCCCCTGGTGTGTCCATGAGCACCGCAGAGTAGCGGGTTGCCCTTGCCAGCTGAAATGCAGTCTCTGCCTCCTGTGCCCTCCACTTCTTGCTTTATGTACAGGGAGAAAGGCCAAGAAAGCCAAGAGCTTTGATTCAAACACCTTTGGAGGTCAAGCACCAGGAATTCCATATCCCCCATAAAATCCTGAGTCACTGTTCTCCACTTGGACATTGAGCCGTTGACCACAACTCTTTGAGTGCGACCATTCAGCCAATTCCTTGTAGACCGAGTGGTCCATCCATCGAATGCATATCTCTCCAATTTAGAGACAAGGATTCAAGGATCACGTCCTCCAAGCTCAGGAACGATGCATCCCAACAAAGAGGAAGGCAGGCAAAAACGGCAGGAGGCCTGCGGGGATCAGCAAGGAGCTCCCGGACAAACTCAAACACAATGAGGATGCCTACAGAGGGTGGAAGCAAGGGCAGGTAGGCTGGGAGGAATAGAGAGAAATTGTCCAAGCACACAGGGATCAGGTTAGGAAAGGCTAAAGCCCTGACAGAATTAAAACTGGCCAGGGATGTCAAGGACAACAAGAAAATCTTACATAGGTACGTCAGTGATAAAAGGAAGACTAGGGAAAATGTGGAACCCCTCCCGTATGAAATGGGAGACCTGGTTACCTGGGACAAGGAGAAGACTGAGGTACTCAACAACTTTTTGCCTCAGTCTTCACTGGCAAGTGCTCTAGCCACACCACCCAAGAGTCAGAAAGCAAAGGCAGGGACTGGGAGAATGAAGAACCAGCCACTGTCAGAGGAGATCACGTTCGAGACCATCTAAGGAACCTGAAGACGCACAAGTCCATGAGACCTGATGAGATGCCTCCACACATCCTGAGGGAATTCATGGATGAAGCGGCTAAGCAACTCTACACCGTATTTGAGAAGCTGTGCCAGTGTGGTGAAGTTCCCACTGACTGGAAAAGGGGAAACACAATCCCCATTTTTAAAAAGGGGAAGAAAGGAAGAGCCGGGGAGCTACAGGCCAGTCAGTCTTACCGGTGCCTGGCAAGGTCATGGAGGAGATCCTCCTGGAAACTCTGCTAAGGCACATGGAAATTAAGGAGGCGATTGGTGACAGCCAACATGGCTTCACTAAGGGCAAATCGTGCCTGACAAATTTGGTGGCCTTCTACGATGGGGTTACAGCGTTAGTGGATAAGGGAAGAGCAACTGGTGCTGTACACCTGGACTTGTGCAAAGCATTTGACTTTGTGCCACGTGACATCCTTGGGACAGGCCCAGAGAACTTGTGGATGGCCCATCCCTGGAAGTGCTCAAGGCCAGGCTGGGTGGGGCTTTGGGCAACGTGGTCTAGTGGAGGGTGTCCCTGCCCATGGCAGGGGGTTTGGAACTAGATGGGCTTTGAGGTCCCTTCCAGCCCAAACCACTCCAGGATTCTAGGATATCCCCTGCAGGAAGTGTGGCCTGTGCAGGGCCTGTGCTGAAGCAGGCTGCTGGCAGAACTGTGGCCCCTGGAGGACCCACGCTGGAGCAGTCTTATCTGGAAGGACTGCAGCCTGTGGACAGGACCCATGCTGGAGCTGGTTTTGACAGACTGCAACCTATGGGAAGTGCTCACACTGGAGCAGGGAAAAATGTGCAGAGGAAACTGCGGCAGAAAGGACTGACTGTGTACTGACTACAACCCCCCATGCCGCATCCCACTGTGCTGCTTGGGGGTGGAGGAAATAGAAGAGTCGTGAATGAAGGAGGGAGGCTGAGTCTGTGAAAAGGAGGAGAGGATGCAGTGAAGGTATTTGAAGGATTTTTCACTCTTTCTCACCATCCGGCTCTATGTTTCACTAGTAATAAGTTAAAGGAATCTGTCCCATAGAGGAAGGAGAGTGAGAGAGCAGCTGGCTGGGTGTCTGGAAGCCAGCCAAGGTCCCTGTTGTTTTGCACCATCTATGGCAATTAGAAGTGCCATGAGCGTTTATCATTTATGTGGGGTTTTTGCTGTGCATCTGTGCCGTCAGGAGCAGTCTCTCTCTCCCACTGCTGTTCCCCTCAGAGGATGGTGGGCAGTGATGTCAACTGGCCTTTGTGCTTGTGTACCTGGGAAGTTAGTGGCAGGTTTACAGCCACGGGCAGAGCACAGCCCGCCAACTCTCCTGCCACAAGGCTGACACGAACAAGGAGATCGCGAAGGCCGTGTGGGAGGAAAGCTGTGAATGGGAGCTTCTGTGCTTGCTTCATCTCTTTCTGAGTCTGCTAGCAAAGGTCCTGCATCAGAACTGATGACAGAGAAGAAACACCTGCTCCCTTGGTTGTCCCAGACCCCCCTTCACCTGCATTCCTTTCCCCAACCATCCAGCCCGCATTGCCTCTCCTTTCCAACCCATGCACTCTCAGTGTTTCACAGACAGGTCAGTGCAGAAGATCTCGGCTGTCTTTGTAGTCCCAAGTTTCTGAGGTTCAAGCACCAAAGGCTGTTCCCCATGATCGGTCGGCTTTGGGAGAGGTGGGAGCTGGGAGGAGGGGCACAGTACAGTTCTCCTCTCTTGGCATCCTGGTAGGAGGCCCTTCTGTGCAAGGCTGAGCTCTGGGGAAAGCGCTCTCGCTTCTCCCTTGGCACCCCTATTTCCACGAGGCACCCAGAGATCTGCAAACAAAGATCCTCTTCCTGTCAGGGGCTGGGACTAGTGGCCGCAGAGAAGAGGAGAAGGTGGTGAGAGAGCTTCTGCCATGCAACTGTTCTTCCCCTGCACCCCAGGATGGGATTGCACTTGCCATGAGCTGCAAAGAGCGAGCGTGGGCTATTCTGATCAGCGCTCTCTCTGCAGTACCATGGGAGGAACTGTCAGTTGCTCCTCTGTGTCATCTTGCAGGCCCATGCAAAAAACCTTGCTGCCTGTGGAGGAGGCAGAGATGTGGTTCTGAGCTGCAAGGGACAGGGAGTGAAGCAGGCCCACAGAGAGTGTGTCCTGCCCTCCCAGTCCTCTAGGAATGAGAAGAGCTCCACCGGCTCACCCGTTTGTTCCCTCCCAGCAGATCTCCTGTCTCCCTGGACAGCTTTAGAGAGCATCCAGAGAGCAAAGGACCACACAGAGCCCGAGGCTGGGATGCAGCAGGGTTTAATGAGTCCAAAGAGGGAAACAAGATGTCTCCAAGAGGAGCCCGCAGTGGAAGGATCACCACGGGCAGCCAAGAGTCAGTGCCCCACAGAGGGAGAGGGGCAGGCAGGTGCCCCCAAGCTGCCTTTGGCTGGCCTCATGGCCCAGGGGAGCAGAAAATGACAAAGGAAAAGGAGGGAAAGGAGAGAGTGGAGGAAGGGAACGAGAGGCATCGGCCATGTTTTCAGAGAGCCCAGGCTGGCCCCTTCCAAAGGGCTGACACCCTTTGCCGGAAGAGAGGGACATGCCCAGCCCCTCTCCAAGCAATGGCCACGATTTCCGTCCTTCAGTCTGGCATCATCTTCTGCGTTCACAGGGCTCCTTGTCTGGGCTGTCACCGGGCGCTTTAGCAAGGGGGGCACCTTCTGCTGCCACAGTAGCGGCTGGTGATGCAGGAGAGGTCACAGCACCCAGAGTTGATGGGCACTCCGTCACGGCTGAGGATGCTGCCAACAGCAGTGGAGGTGGAGGAGCCCACGGCAGTGCTCTGTGGGAAGGAGCTGAGGATGGGGCCAGGAAGAATCACCACCACGGGGGAGGGCTCAATGACAACGGTGGAGTTCTGGCACTGCCTGACGCAGGGCTCATTGCAGCTGTTGGCCAGCGGGGTCGGGCCGCAGGGCTGGCATGGCAGGCACTGGTTGTAGCAGGACATGTCTCAAAGGTGGAGGTGAACCTGGGAGAGAGGACAGGGGGAAGCAGAGCACAGGAACACCTGAGGAAGAGCCTGCGACCCCACCAACAGGAAGCCAAGGCACCTGCTGGGTGGGGAGGTAGAGGCTGTGCAGGGGGGAAGAAGGGCTTCTGTGCCTGAGCCCAGCAGGGTTCTTCAGACAGCAGCCAGGCCCAGGGATCCTCCTGCCTAGCCTATAGCCAAGAAGCTACCCCAGCCCAGCCCCAGCCTATCTCCATGACAGACCATCTCGCCTCTGCTCTCTCCCATGATCATGATCGCAGAACACTAACAGAAGACCAAGGAGCAGGTATCACCTGGGATGTCGTGGAAGGCAAGAGTCCGTCCTAGAGGAGGAGGCGGAGGAGAAAAGGGGGTTCCAACTCACCTGTTTCCCAAGGAGGAGGCGGTGATGGAAGTGGTTGAGAGAGCGACCAGTTGGTCTGGCTTTTATACTGGCCTCTAGACTGCCTGAGGCCCAAAGGCAGTGCTGCATAAGCTACAATTTTCCTGCCTGCTCCGAATGAACGGAAACATCCCAGGGATGTGTTGCTGTGTCCCTCTATGCTGCCTTTGCATTTCCTGGTTATGTCATGCCCATTCCCGCACGGATGCTCCTCATGAGTGCTGGGATGAGAGGCCCCAGGATCTCCGGGACAAGCATGCCTCAGTGCTCTTCCGGCTGAACAGGAAGAGCCCCATCTGCTCCGAGCCCTGCAAACCTGACTTGTTCTGCTGAGAGCCGACATATTTTCCATGTAAGAATGATTGGGCATAAAAGGAGCCCTCAGACTCCACACTTTTTTTAATGTCTGCAAGTTCCTTTTGATGTATTGTTCTTACATAGATGTTTAGAGGAAGAAAGAAGTAGTGACCATATAGACCTCCTCTTCTAGAAATATTGACTAAAACAAAATCAGGTTGGATGGAGCTTTGAGCAGCTGATGTGATGAAAGATGTCCCTGCTCGTGGCAGAGTGTTTGGACAAGGTGGTATTTAAAGGTGCCTTCCAACCCAAACCATCCTATGATTCTAGCATTCTGTGAAAAAGAGGTATACATATATAGGAATTGATGAAGTCCTCTAAGCCGTACAAAGAAAGCTAGTTCGGTGCTAAAAAGATGATATGCTGAAGTACCAGGCATTGGCAGATAATGTGGCATATTATAAAAATATTTGGTAAGAAGCACAAGCAGAATGAGAAGCAGGAAAGTTTATGTCTTCCTCTGAATGAGAAACTACAGGTCATTAGTTGATATGGAAAAAACTCAGACCCTTGTGAGATGCTGTTGAAAGCAGTATGATCTGGCAGACTTATGTATCAGGATTGACATCAGCCTGCAATATAAGATTGTACAGAGACATGGATCAGCGTTTTCTAGATTATAGAAAGTGAGGTGGACAATGGGCGGAATGAGTGAGCTGATAAAGTGAGGGATAGCTGGATACACAGTCAGGCAGTGTAAAAATGAGTTTCTAGCTTGATAGGTCATGCACAGAAGGTCTGTGCGCTGCAGTTCCCAATTTGGACAATGTCTTTAATACCATGATTTAACTTTTGGTCAGCCCTAAAGTGGTCAGGCAGTTGGACTAGATGATCATCGTAGGTCCCTGACAGAAAACTATCCTGTCCTATCCCATCCTATCCCATCCCATCCTATCCTATATCTTTCTAACATAGTGCCTACTGACACCCTGTGCTTCACCAGCATTGGCAGCATAAGCAGGATGTGGCCCACATTATCCATGTAAGGTATTCTCTCAAGTCACGCTACCCTTGGTGGAGCCAAGGGACTGTGGAACTCTTGCCCGCATTCAAGAAATATTTGTGAGATTTACTGTTGCTGTCAGGTGACTTGGACATTCAGTATCCCTGACAGTCCACCAGAGCCATGGCATTGCTTATGTGTTTACTACCAGTGATCGGGTCACCATAGAGGCATGTTGTTGATTATCTGTTTTATTGCCTCAATAGAATTTGGATTATGTGTTGTCAGACTCCATTACTGTTCAGACCACACTTTCTCTTAAAGATACAGAATATGGTAGAAGGACTGCAGACACCCTGCTCATGACGCCTGGAAGCCCAGGATCCGTCACTGTGTGGGCCATGCTGTCCCACCATCTATCCCTGCCTCTAGGTTTTATAGTCATTTATAGTCATTAGTCCAAACACTTCTTCCTTATCTTCTAATATATTTTACGAGGGCATGTAGTGATAGGACAAGGGGTAAGGGCTTTAAACTGAAGGAGAGTAGATTTAGATTAGATGTTAGGAAGAAATTCTTCCCTGTGAGGGTGGTGAGGCCCTGGCACAGGTTGCCCAGAGAAGCTGTGGCTGCCCCTGGATCCCTGGCAGTGTGCAAGGGCAGGTTGGATGGGGCTTTGGGCAAGCTGGTCTAGTGGAGGGTGTCCCTGCCCATGGCAGGGGGGTTGGAACCAGTTGATCTTTAAGGTCCCTTCCAACACAAGCCTTTCTATGATTCTATGATACTCAATATTGCTGCTGTGGACTCGAAGCAGTCACTGAGAAGTGCAGGCAGAACACATGAAATAACCTGCTGAGTTAACGTACTCTCCATTTCTGTGTTTCTTTGATCACAGTTGGGGTTGGAGAGCTGGAAGCACTCAGTGGCTGCAGGGAGCTTAGGGAAGAGTTCTTTACATGCTCGTCGGCATGACTTCTGGCACAGCCTCATGCCATGAATGGCTCATCTTGCCCAGACCTTACCCCAGGTCCGCAGAGAAAATTGCTGGCCCATTGTTGCCTCTTCCCTGGTCTTCAAAGAAAGGGAGACTGCTTGCCATGGGATCTTCCTCCAAAGGCCTGAGTCAGGAGCTACCAGTTCCTCTGGGGACAGGCACCTTTCAGCTTCTTGATGTAGCTTAGAGCGTTCTGTAGGTACCTGGGAAGGCAGGGGATGCCTGGTGGCCGGTGGCTGAAGGTGAGTCAGCCTTGTGCCCTTGTGGCAAAGCAGACCCACTGCACTCTGAGAGGTCTTAGCAAAAGTGTAGCCAGCAGACCCAGGGAAGTGATCCTTCTCCTCTGTTTGTCACTCATGAGACCATGCCCGGGGTCCGGTGTTCACTTTGGGGCTCCTCAGTATATAGGAAAGTTATTGACATGTGCGAGCGAGTGCAGCAGAAGCCCCCAAGGCAGTCAGGGGGCTTGAGGACATGATGTACTAGGAGAGCCTGAGCGAAGAGGGCCTTAGGAAAAGAAGGCTCAAGGGAGATCTGTCTATGTGCCCTGAGGATGTGGAAAAGGTGGAGGCAGGCTCTTTTCAGAGTGCACAGGGGAAGGACGAGAGGCAATGGGCACGATTTGGAACCTGGGAAATTCTATTTAGATATTAGAAACTTTTTTTTTAACAGATTGGTTTTAGTTGTTTGTTTTTTTTTTTTTTACCTTGGCATTATTGTGCTATGGGATCCACACTGAATTGAGGTCTCAGACCTCCTGCCCAAAGACACTCACTACTTTGCTGTTCCCATCCATGGGGCTCTTGCTGCAGCATAAGGCACAGGGAGCCTTCTCCTCCAACACTTCATATCCCCTCTTGCTTTGCATCTCGGAGCCTTTCCTTGAACAGTCGCTGACCCTTGCTTGCTTCCAGGCACCATGGGTCAGACCACCATCACCCAGCAGGAAGGACAAGTCACAGCAGAGGAGAGAGACACCTTCCAGACCACCTGCGCCTACCAGACCACAAACCGTTATGGCTTGTTCTGGTACCAGCAGAAGAAAGGCCAAGGCCCACAGTTGCTCTTGTATCAGGCGTCAGCTGTCCCCAAGCATGGCAGCTGTCTCACCATGTTGCTGAACATGGAAGTCAAAGTCTCTGACAGTGCCGTGTACCTCTGTGCTGTGCAAGACACCCTGGTGCAGGGAGCTTCCTTGGCTAGTGCCACAACGCAGGGGAGGGAGGGGATGCATCTGTGCGAGGCTGAGCTTGGGGGAAGGGGAGCTCTTCTCTTGCAGCACTATTTCCTCGGTGCACCTGGAGATCTGCAGGCCGTTATATTCTCTTCCAGAAGGAGACAGTGTCAGTGGCTTGAGAGGAAGGAGAAGGTGGTAGAAGAACCCCTGCCCTGGAACTGGTTTCCCTGCACACTCTAGGGCAGGAGATTATTTGCCATGGGCTGTGCAGAGGGCGCTTGTGCATTCTCATCCGTGTGCTCCGCACAGCACCAAGGGCTGGAAGGAACCAGTCAGAGACTCATCTGAGCCTAGCAGTCAGTCCCTTGCAAAAAGGGGAGTTCCTCTGAAAAAAACAAACCCCTTCATTTGTTCTCTGAGTTTTCCTCCAAACCCCATCAGAGTGGACCTTTCCAGAGGAGGCATTTCTTGAGAAGATAACGGTGCTGACACACAGCTTCAGCAAGAACTGGATCCCCCAATCCTCAAGGAAGTTGAAATCCATGAGTGAGGAGGAGCACGAGAGACGAACCAAGGTTTCCCAGTGCATTTGACAACCCCCGTGACAGTTTCCCCCACTCTACTCAGTTCGGTTGAACTATAGGAGGGCATTCATGTGAAAATCCATCTTGCAGCAGATATATTTTCACTCAGGCAATTGTGGAGGCTGAATCCACAAGTGTGGGATGATCTGACCTCTCGCTGAACTTGCAATCATCCTTTTGAATCCTTGTAGGTCTGCAAAGGACAAACGTTCATCAGACATTGGTGTTTTCAGCCTGGCAGGATCAGGAACACGTGTGTGCACACATCGGGCTTCACCAAACTGTTTGGGGAGCTCCTCTGTGCACAGGGACAGGCCTCAGCCAAGCGGGGCATATGCTGTGTTGTGATTTCACCCGGCAGGCAGCTAAAACAACCACACGGCCGTTAGCTCACTCTCCCCACAGTGGGATGGGAGAAAAATGAAAAAAAGTAAAGCTTCTGGGTTAAGAAATAATCAGTTTAATGGGACAGAAAAGGAAAATGTTGATGATAATAATAATAACAATAACAATAATTATAGTGACGACAATAACAACATTAACAGCAACAGCAACAATAATAGCAATAACAATAATAGATTAAAATAATAATATACAAAATAAGTCAGGCACACCACAGTTTCTCACCAACTGCTGGCCAATCCCCAGCTACTTCCTGAGCTGCAGCCATCCACAGCCAACTCCCCCTAGCTCATACACTGAGCTTGACATCATATGGTATGGAATATCCCTTTGGCCAGTTTGGGTCAGCTGTCCTGGCTGTGCCCCCTCCCAGCTTCTTGTGGACTTCCTGTAGATTGTGTTCATCACAATCACAATCACAATTAATAATAGCTGTCACACTGAGTCTCACCAATAGAAACTGGGTTGCTCTTGTCTGGAGAGGGAGCGCTTTCAAAATTGGATTGATTTCTGTATCTTGTCCTCCCACCTCCTGTAACTTCAGCCAGGGTGGCCAATCTAAGAGGAACCTGTCATGCTTTTTCTTTTTTGTGTTTTTATGCATAGCAATAAAATAAAGGAAGACACAGCAAAAGTCGAGTTAAGTGTGACACTCTTTCCAATGTTTGTGGGTGGAGGGGGTCATACTATACCTCTTCTGTTTCCTTTAAAGCACACATAAGGTTTGGTGGTGAGGGCCAGTGGGGCTGTGGCTGCAGAGTCAGAGCTGGGGACGAAAACCCTCTCAACACCCAGAGGAGGAGGAAAAGCATTTTCAAGTACCTGCCATGGGCAAAGCAGTCTCAGCTTGGGGAATTTTAGACCATTTAATTTCCTGCCAATCAAAACAAATTGGTGGTCTCTGATGTGGGGGTATTCAAGAGGAGTGAGTGCTCAGAGCCCAGTCCAGCCTGACCTTGAATGTGTCCAAGAGTGGGGCATCTACCACCTCTCTGGGCAACCTGTTCCAGTGTTCACCACCCTCCTTGTAAAAAATGTCTCCCTTATAGCTGGTCTGAATCTACTCACTTTTAGTTTAAAACCACTACCCCTTGTCCTATGGCTACAGGCCCTGCTAAAAAGATTGTCTCCAACTTTCTTATAGAGCCCCTTTATGTACTGAAAGGCTGCAATAAGGTCTCCCCAGAGCCTTCTCTTCTCCCGGCTGAGCAACCCCGGTGGATGGAGAGGTGTTCTATCCATCTGATCAATTCTGTGGCCCTCCTCTGGACCCACTTCAACAGGTTCATGTCTCTCCTGTGCTGAGGACTCCAGAGCTGGACGCAGTACTCCAGGTGGGGTCCCACCAGAGTGGAGTAGAGGGGGAAAATCACCTCCCTCAACAAGCCGGCCACGCTTCTTTTGATGCAGCCCAGGATATGGCTGGCCTTCTGGGCGGCAAGTGTGTGTTGCAGCATATGTCCAGCTTTTCCTCCACCAGTACCCCCAAGGTACTGCTCAGCAGGACTGCTCTCAAGCCCTTCGTCCCCCAGCCTGTATTGATACTGGAAGCTGCCCCGATCCAGGTGCAGGACCTTGTACTTGGCCTTGTTGAAGTTCCGGAGCTTCACATGGGCCCAATCCTCGAGCTTGTCAGGGTTCCTCTGGATGGCATCCTGTCCCTCAGGCATGTCAACTGTACCACAAAGCTTGGTGTCATCTGTGAACTTGCTGAGGGTGCACTCGATCCCACTGTCTGTGTCATTGATGCAGGTATTAAACAGTACTGGTCCCTGTACGGACTCCGGAGGGGCACCGATCTCCACTGTCACTGATCTCCATCTGGGCATTGAGCCGTTGACCACTACCCTCTGGAGGTGATCATACAACCAGTTCCTCATCCATTGAACAGTCCACCCATCAAACTCATCTCTCTGCAATTGAGACAGAGGGATGTTGTGGGGGACCGTGTCAAACGCCTGATGCCAGAATGCAGGGACTGATTGCTACAGGCTTAGGAGCAGCTGAGTATGTCTTCCTTAGCTCCAAGGAACAGTGACTGGAAGGGACCCATTATCCTCTGTCCCACCCTCCCCTTCCCCTGGCAATGATGAAAGGTCTGCTTGTGCCCGCACCTTCCCCCCCACCACCCAAGGCAATGCCTTTCTTCCTTGGAAACACGAGACAAGGACACCAGAAAAGGATTACGTGGAGGCAGAGGATGTGATGCGGAAAACTTTAATGACTCTGACGTGGGAAACAAGGTCAGTTCTAGAGGAGGCTGCCAGTGCAGGGAGAGCACCAGCAGCTGCAGAAAGTCTGTGCCCATTGCCCACGGTGGAGATCCCTCAAGGCATCCATCTGCCTGTCCTGAGAGGGGTCAGCAGATGCCTCAGGTTGGCTCCGGGGGTTTTGCGGCCCAGAAGAACAGAAGACAAGACAGAGATGGAAGAGGGTGGAAGGCCATGGAGTTAGACTTCGGCCATGTTTTCAGAGAGCCCCAGCTGCCCTCCTTTGAAGGGCAGCACTGGATGCTCAGCCTCTCTGAAATCGATGGCCAGGAGCTCTGCTCTCAGTTGACAATCTAGGTCTGGATTCCTGGGGGTGCTTGTCCAAGCTGTCACCAGTGGCTTTAGCAAGGGGGGCACCTTCTGCTGCCACAGTAACGGCTGGTGATGCAGGAGAGGTCACAGCACCCAGAGTTGATGGGCACTCCGTCACGGCTGAGGATGCTGCCAACAGCAGCGGAGGTGGAGGAGCCCACAACGGTGTTCTGTGGGAAGGAGCTGAGGATGGGGCCGGGCAGGGTCACCACCACAGCAGGGGGCTCAATGATGACGGTGGAGTTCTGGCACTGCCTGACACAGGGCTCGTTGCAGCTGTTGGCCAGCGGGGTTGGGCCGCAGGACTGGCAGGGCTGGCACTGGTTGTAGCAGGACATTTCTCTGGGCCAGAGGTACACCTGGGAGAGAGGGTAGAGACTAATTAGAGCACAGGTACATGTGAGGAGCAGTTTGTCACGAGTCCAACACCCCACTGTGAGCATGTGAAAGGCGCCTGCAGTGAGGGAAAAGGGTTTCTTGGCCTCATCCGGACATGGTACTGCCAAGTGCCACCAGCCCCACGGTGGCTGATGACTATCTCTTAAAAGAAGAGCCTCCTCAGGCAAGTCTCAGACACTCGCTGTTGCCCTTCTCCCCCCTCCCATGACAAGCAGCGCCACAACCCAGCACAGGATGGAGGAGCACGCATCTGCATGACCAGAAAAAGGGCGTGGGGAAAGGGCTTCAGACTCACCTGCTTCCCAAGGAGAAGGAGACAAGAGAAGTGGATGAGAGAGCGAGGAGTCGCGCTGGCTTTTATGGTGGCCCTGACCTGCCCCAGGCCCAGAGGTAGCTTCTACGGAAGTGGCAATCTTCTAAGGTGCTCGTGATGAACAGCAATCATCTCAGCTAATGACATGGGCTGGGTGGTTGTTTTCCCCAACACTGCCTATTCATTTCCTGGCTCTTGCCATACCCATTCCCTCACAGAGGCGGCTTCTGAGTGCTGGGATTGAGAGGCCCCAGGATTTCCGGGGCAAGAATGTGTCAGTGCCGGCAAAAGACTCAGCTCAGGTGCCGGATAGGTGCAGTGCAGGCAAGTGATGTTGGCCTGGGGCACACTCGTGGGGTTGCCTGTGGCTGCATTGACAGGAAGGGGCCCAGCTGCTCCCAGCCCTGCAATTCCTGGCTGGTCGCCCAAGGGCTTTCCTTGTGTGAGGACATGCTGTGTCTTTCTCTTTCCCTCCCTCAAACACAGCTGGGGCAGAGAAAGCAGCAGTCCACCATGTGCTTCCATTGAGCACACGTACCCTGGGGTACAACACTAACATTTACGTAGCTTGCTTCAAAACAGCATATGCACACCTAGAGCTATATAATCTCTCAGGTGCCCTGCAAGACCATTGTCTTTATCTTGACATGGTCTCTCTGATATCTGTGAGGCATCCAGGGGACTGGGACACCTCTGCTCAGTGAGTTGATGAGCTAGTGTCTGCCAGATGAGCACACCGAGCAGTTTGCGTCATCAGACCCTAAATCCTATAGCTTCTTGCAGTCTAGAGAAAAGTGTAATTTAGAAGTTAAAGGCACCGCTCTAAATGCAACAAACAGAGGGAAGACCAATTTTGAGGCACTGAGGGATCGATCTGAGTGACAGATGTCATCTACCTGGACGTGTGCAAAGCATTTGACACTATCCCACATGACATCCTTGTCTCTAAATTGGAGAGACATGGATTCCACAGATGGACCACTCGGTGGACAAGGAATTGGCTGGACGGTCGCACTCAAAGAGTTGTGGTCAACAGCTCAATGTCCAAGTGGAGATCAGTGACGAGTGGCGTTCCTCAGGGGTCGGTACTGGGACCGGCGCTGTTTAACATCTTTGTCGACGGCACGGACAGTGGGATCGAGTGCACCCTCAGCAAGTTTGCCAACGACACCAAGCTGTGTGGTGCAGTCGACACGGTGGAGGAAAGGGATGCCATCCAGAGGGAGTGCCTGGGAAAAGCTGTTCCCAGCCTTTTGGCCTTGGATGAGATGCAGGAGACTTAGCTTCAGGGCCCCATGGTCTGGGGAAGGCGAGGGGAACTCCCGCATCAGCTGGCATCACCACACAGGGGAAACCGCCACCGACCGGTTCGGCTCTGAAAAGCTTTTCCTTAAAAGCAAGCATCCTTGCAAAATGATTTGGCATTTGCCCAATGAAGTCTTTCATCTGGAGAAGCTGCAGCCGCATGCTCTGACTGCTCTAATGTGATTCCTGACAGGTCCAGTTGGCTGTTGTCAGTCTTTCCAGGCTGCCCCCAGTCTCCCTTTCCCAGGACACTTACTTTCCTGGAAACACCGCTACCACATTTGTTGTCCCCTGTAACCTCAAAGCTTTTACATGAGTCATGACCCTGGGAAACAGCTCAGCCCCTCGAGGCTGCCTGAAGGCAGCATGGAAAGAGTTGGCCAGGGTTCGAGGTCCAGTGAGACCTGAGTGCTGTGTCCCTGTCTGCGTCCCCATAGACAACGAGGGGCTGAGAGTGTGACTGAGGAACTGCTGGGGACCTCCCTGCCAGAGCAGGGATGGGGCAATCTAAGCAGGACAGATGCACAGGCAACATTGTTAAGACAAGTCTTAACAGAGACTCTGTTAAGTCTGGACAGAGACCGTCCACAGAGAGGAGGAGGCCAAAGAGGTTGGCAGCTTCCTCCTGACGACAGATTAAGGTAAAAGAGAGTTGAAAAGCTGAAGTGCCCATCAGATTCCTCCCTGATGCCTCCCTGATGCCTTCAGTCTGCCATCCCAAGCTTTCCATTGTTACTGCTGGTTTCCCTTCCTTCCCAGGCAGCAGGTCATCCAAGGACAGCAGAGTGCATCCCCTGCTCCAGGGGCACCATGAAGCAGAGACCTTTTGTTTTGTTTATGTGTCCAGACTCTTCTCAGTAGTGCCCACTGGCAGGATGAGAGGCAATGGGCAAAAAAAACCCCAAATAACATTCCATCTGAACACAAAGAAAAAACTTTTTGCTGTGAGGGATGTCAAACACCGGAACAGGTTGTTCAGAGAAGTCATGGAGTCTTCCTCTGTGGAGACAGACAAAACCTGTCTGGACGTAGTTGTAGACAACACGGTCTAACGGAGCCTGCTTGAGCAGGGGCATGGGACTAGGTGATCTCCAGAGGTGCCTTTCCACCTCAACAATTCTGATCCTCTGGCTTTCAGAGTATTTCCCTAGATTTGGGAGCTGGAGGGCATTTGGGCCTCCCCCCACAATCGATGAACCCTCAAGGCTGTCAACCCCAAAGAGGTTGGCAACTTCCTCCTGAGGGCAGCTTAAGGTACAAGCGAGTTGAAAAGCTGAAGTGCAGCCTGCCTGCCCGGGAAGACACAGCCACTGACTGTTGGCACGAGCCATGAGGGAAGGAAAGAGGAGCACAGGGCAGATACTCACAGGAGCCCTTGGGGGACAAGCCAAGGATTGCAGGCCTGGGAGCACTGGGGCTCTTCCTGTCAGCAGGATGAAAAAAGAAACCCACCAGAGTGCCCCAGGCAGACATCACCTGCCTCCACTGGACCCCTCTGGCACTTAGTCCATGTCTTCTGCCCACTCTGAGGCATGCTTGTCCCGGAAATCCTGGGGCCTCTCATCCCAGCACTCATGAGGAGCATCCGTGCGGGAATGGGCATGACATAACCAGGAAATGCAAAGGCAGCATAGAGGGACACAGCAACACATCCCTGGGATGTTTCCGTTCATTCGGAGCAGGCAGGAAAATTGTAGCTTATGCAGCACTGCCTTTGGGCCTCAGGCAGTCTAGAGGCCAGTATAAAAGCCAGACCAACTGGTCGCTCTCTCAACCACTTCCATCACCGCCTCCTCCTTGGGAAACAGGTGAGTTGGAACCCCCTTTTCTCCTCCGCCTCCTCCTCTAGGACGGACTCTTGCCTTCCACGACATCCCAGGTGATACCTGCTCCTTGGTCTTCTGTTAGTGTTCTGCGATCATGATCGTGGGAGAGAGCAGAGGCGAGATGGTCTGTCATGGAGATAGGCTGGGGCTGGGCTGGGGTAGCTTCTTGGCTATAGGCTAGGCAGGAGGATCCCTGGGCCTGGCTGCTGTCTGAAGAACCCTGCTGGGCTCAGGCAAATAAGCCCTTGTTCCCCCCTGCACAGCCTCTACCTCCCCACCCAGCAGGTGCCTTGGCTTCCTGTTGGTGGGGTTGCAGGCTCTTCCTCAGTTATCCCTGTGCTCTGCTTCCCCCTGTCCTCTCTCCCAGGTTCACCTCCACCTTTGAGACATGTCCTGCTACAACCAGTGCCTGCCATGCCAGCCCTGTGGCCCGACCCCGCTGGCCAACAGCTGCAATGAGCCCTGCGTCAGGCAGTGCCAGAACTCCACCGTTGTCATTGAGCCCTCCCCCGTGGTGGTGATTCTTCCTGGCCCCATCCTCAGCTCCTTCCCACAGAGCACTGCCGTGGGATCCTCCACCTCCACTGCTGTTGGCAGCATCCTCAGCCGTGACGGAGTGCCCATCAACTCTGGGTGCTGTGACCTCTCCTGCATCACCAGCCGCTACTGTGGCAGCAGAAGGTGCCCCCCTTGCTAAAGCGCCCGGTGACAGCCCAGACAAGGAGCCCTGTGAACGCAGAAGATGATGCCAGACTGAAGGACGGAAATCGTGGCCATTGCTTGGAGAGGGGCTGGGCATGTCCCTCTCTTCCGGCAAAGGGTGTCAGCCCTTTGGAAGGGGCCAGCCTGGGCTCTCTGAAAACATGGCCGATGCCTCTCGTTCCCTTCCTCCACTCTCTCCTTTCCCTCCTTTTCCTTTGTCATTTTCTGCTCCCCTGGGCCATGAGGCCAGCCAAAGGCAGCTTGGGGGCACCTGCCTGCCCCTCTCCCTCTGTGGGGCACTGACTCTTGGCTGCCCGTGGTGATCCTTCCACTGCGGGCTCCTCTTGGAGACATCTTGTTTCCCTCTTTGGACTCATTAAACCCTGCTGCATCCCAGCCTCGGGCTCTGTGTGGTCCTTTGCTCTCTGGATGCTCTCTAAAGCTGTCCAGGGAGACAGGAGATGTGCTGGGAGGGAACAAACGGGTGAGCCGGTGGAGCCCTTCTCATTCCTAGAGGACTGGGAGGGCAGGACACACTCTCTGTGGGCCTGCTTCACTCCCTGTCCCTTGCAGCTCAGAACCACATCTCTGCCTCCTCCACAGGCAGCAAGGTTTTTTGCATGGGCCTGCAAGATGACACAGAGGAGCAACTGACAGTTCCTCCCATGGTACTGCAGAGAGAGCGCCGATCAGAATAGCCCACGCTCGCTCTTTGCAGCTCATGGCAAGTTGAATCCCATCCTGGGGTGCAGGGGAAGAACAGTTGCATGGCAGAAGCTCTCTCACCACCTTCTCCTCTTCTCTGCGGCCACTAGTCCCAGCCCCTGACAGGAAGAGGATCTTTGTTTGCAGATCTCTGGGTGCCTCGTGGAAATAGGGGTGCCAAGGGAGAAGCGAGAGCGCTTTCCCCAGAGCTCAGCCTTGCACAGAAGGGCCTCCTACCAGGATGCCAAGAGAGGAGAACTGTACTGTGCCCCTCCTCCCAGCTCCCACCTCTCCCAAAGCCGACCGATCATGGGGAACAGCCTTTGGTGCTTGAACCTCAGAAACTTGGGACTACAAAGACAGCCGAGATCTTCTGCACTGACCTGTCTGTGAAACACTGA
Organism: Grus americana; assembly: GCF_028858705.1. NCBI lineage: Eukaryota > Metazoa > Chordata > Aves > Gruiformes > Gruidae > Grus > Grus americana. Next base: position 7,593,204 of record NC_072873.1, on the reverse strand, counting down.
GAGTGCATGGGATGGAAAGGAGAGGCAATGCGGGCTGGATGGTTGGGGAAAGGAATGCAGGTGAAGGGGGGTCTGGGACAACCAAGGGAGCAGGTGTTTCTTCTCTGTCATCAGTTCTGATGCAGGACCTTTGCTAGCAGACTCAGAAAGAGATGAAGCAAGCACAGAAGCTCCCATTCACAGCTTTCCTCCCACACGGCCTTCGCGATCTCCTTGTTCGTGTCAGCCTTGTGGCAGGAGAGTGGCGGGCTGTGCTCTGCCCGTGGCTGTAAACCTGCCACTAACTTCCCAGGTACACAAGCACAAAGGCCAGTTGACATCACTGCCCACCATCCTCTGAGGGGAACAGCAGTGGGAGAGAGAGACTGCTCCTGACGGCACAGATGCACAGCAAAAAACCCCACGTAAATGATAAATGCCCATGGCACTTCTAATTGCCATAGTTGGTGCAAAACAACAGGGACTTTGGCTGGCTTCCAGACACCCAGCCAGCTGCTCTCTCACTCTCCTTCCTCTATGGGACAGATTCCTTTAACTTATTACTAGTGAAACATAGAGCCGGATGGTGAGAAAGAGTGAAAAATCCTTCAAATACCTTCACTGCATCCTCCTCTCTTTTTCACAGACTCAGCCTCCCTCCTTCATTCACGACTCTTCTATTTCCTCCACCCCCAAGCAGCACAGTGGGATGCGGCATGGGGGGTTGTAGTCAGTACACAGTCAGTCCTTTCTGCCGCAGTTTCCTCTGCACATTTTTCCCTGCTCCAGTGTGAGCACTTCCCATAGGTTGCAGTCTGTCAAAACCAGCTCCAGCGTGGGTCCTGTCCACAGGCTGCAGTCCTTCCAGATAAGACTGCTCCAGCGTGGGTCCTCCAGGGGCCACAGTTCTGCCAGCAGCCTGCTTCAGCACAGGCCACACTTCCTGCAGGGGATATCCTAGAATCCTGGAGTGGTTTGGGCTGGAAGGGACCTCAAAGCCCATCTAGTTCCAACCCCCTGCCATGGGCAGGGACACCCTCCACTAGACCACGTTGCCCAAAGCCCCATTTTCCCTAGACTTCCTTTTATCACTGACGTACCTATGTAAGGTTTTCATATTTTCCTTGACATCCCTGGCCAATTTTAATTCTGTCAGGGCTTTAGCCTTTCCTAACCTGATCCCTGTGTGTTTGGACAATTTCTCTCTATTCCTCCCAGCCTACCTGCCCTTGCTTCCACCCTCTGTAGGCATCCTCATTGTGTTTGAGTTTGTCCGGGAGCTCCTTGCTGATCCCCGCAGGCCTCCTGCCGTTTTTACCTGCCTTCCTCTTTGTTGGGATGCATCGTTCCTGAGCTTGGAGGAAGTGATCCTTGAATCCTTATCTCTAAATTGGAGAGACATGCATTCCATGGATGGACCACTCGGTCTACAAGGAATTGGCTGGATGGTCGCACTCAAAGAGTTGTCGTCAATGTCCAAGTGGAGAACAGTGACTCAGGATTTTATGGGGGATATGGAATTCCTGGTGCTTGACCTCCAAAGGTGTTTGAATCAAAGCTCTTGGCTTTCTTGGCCTTTCTCCCTGTACATAAAGCAAGAAGTGGAGGGCACAGGAGGCAGAGACTGCATTTCAGCTGGCAAGGGCAACCCGCTACTCTGCGGTGCTCATGGACACACCAGGGGAGAGTCCCCCTGCTATGACCTGCGTATGCCCTCGTGATGAGGGTCACACAAGTACAGACCGATACACGTGTGCTCGTGCACGCCTGCATGGAGCCATGCCAAAATCTGTACGCTCACATAAAGCCAGGAAAACATCAGCAGCTGTGGCCTCTGCTGAGGAGATGCTGGGGAGCCTGCTGGCAGGACACGACTCAAGTACCCCGGGGAAGGACCGGGCCCCAGACATGCTCACGGTGTTGCCTGAGGACCTGCAGAGTCTGCACAGAGAGGGGATGAGGCCAAGGAGCCCAGCAAACGCGTCCTGACAGCACTGTTAGTGTTGCAATAGGGTCAAACCCTCCCAGCAGAAGCCCGCTGGTGTGCAACAATGAGCGACCATCAGAGAGATGTGCCATGTCCTCTCAAATGGCAGTCCTTGGGCATCCGGTGCCCACATCCTAACCACAAACAAGCCCACAGGAATGACCCAGGTGCACATCAGTTGCCTGCACAGGACGCCATCAGCACTGGAGCTGAGTCTTCTGCCTGCGCTGATGTGTTTCTGCCCTGGAAATCCTGGGGCCTCTCGTCCCGGCACTTACAGAAGCCTTCACGTGGGGAAGCACGTGGCACAAGCCAGGAAATGAAAAGGCAGCAGTGCAGGAAACCAGGACACAGCCCATGCCATTAGCTGGGATGCTTTGCATTAGGCATGAGCTTGTCAGAACATTATTATTTCCACAAGGGGTGCCTCCGGGCCTGAGGCAGCACGAGACTCCTATAAAAGGCAGCCCAAGTCTCTGCTCTCTCATCCACTTCTCTCGCCTCCTTCTCCTTGGGAATCAGGTGAGTGGGAAGCCTCTTCTCCTCCTCCTTCGAGATCAGGTCTTTCCTCGATGCATGTCTCCGCTGATATGGACTGCCCTAGCCCAGGGCTGGAAGCTGCTTCTCATGGGAGAGGCAAGGGCAGAGAAGGTCTTCCACAGAGAGGGGCTGGGACTTAGGTGAGGCAGCTCCTGGGCTGTGAGCTGGGCAGCGTCTGCTGGGCCAGGAGGTGCCCTGCCTCCCGTGTGGCTGGGTGCAGTGCTGCTTCTCAGGTGCCCCTGTTTTCTACTTCTCCCTACCCTCTCTCCCAGGTGAACCTCTGGCCCAGAGACATGTCCTGCTCCGACAGGTGCCAGCCCTGCCAGCCTTGCCTGCCCTGCCAGCCCTGTGGCCCAACCCCGCTGGCCAACAGCTGCAATGAGCCCTGCGTCAGGCAGTGCCAGAACTCCATAGTCGTCATTGAGCCCTCCCCCGTGGTGGTGACCCTGCCCGGCCCCATCCTCAGCTCCTTCCCACAGAACACCGTTGTGGGCTCCTCCACCTCCGCTGCTGTTGGCAGCATCCTCAGCCGTGACGGAGTGCCCATCAACTCTGGGTGCTGTGACCTCTCCTGCATCACCAGCCGCTACTGTGGCAACAGGTGTCAACCCTGCTAAATCTGCTGGCAGCTTCCCCTGGCAAAATCCTCCCAAGACCTCAGAACATGCTGCTGGAGAGGAGGCAGAGATTCAGGGCATTCTATGTAGAGCTTTGGGCCATTGTTTCCTTCTTCCACTCTCCTCTCTCTCTTTCCTTTCCTGTTGCTGTCTCTCAACACCAGCCTGGCGAGGACCTGTTGGCGTCTCTCCCTCTGCAGAGTGGGCAGGCAGACAGTCGTGCCTTCAGGTGCTCCCTGTGAGCCACCTCCTTCTCTTCTTTAGACTCATTAAAGTTGTGCTGCATTCAAGCCTGGGCCTCCGAGTCCTCCTTCCTTCTGTGGCAAGTCTTCCAGTCTGGTTATGACAAAAGGTGGCTTCTTGGGGAGAATTAGCTTGGGCGCAAAAGAGGACCCTTCCTCATTCCCAGAAGATGGGAAGGGTAGGACTCACTGCCCTGGGTTGTCTTTTTTGCCCTGTCCTTGGAGTTGAGGAAGATATTCTTGGCTACTTCACAGCAGATGGCCACCATTCCTTCCAGCCTTGCTGTATATCTTCCTAGATGGGCCTGAAGCACTGCTTCCTGGATCACATTCTGTGAATGGGGAGACCAAGCCCTGTGTGAGGAGCCCATGGCTGCCAATGGATGAGGTCAGCAGCCCCTCTGGCACTCTGGGAAGGGATCTCCTCTAGCTCTGGATTGAGCTGTGCTGGGGGATGAGGCTCGAATAGAGGATGGCTCCAAAGGGTTGAGGAGTGGGCATATGGAGTCAACAATACCACAATTTCATCCCCACCTTCCCCTCCCCTCCATTACCCAGTCTAAGGTCCATGGCCAGCACACATGGGCACAGGCTGACAGGCGCCTCATACAGTCCTTCAGCACCTGGCATGGCCCAGGTGCTGTCCAGGCACGCAGGGCTGAGGTAATGCACAAGTTAGGATTGGTAGCAACCACACAATGGAGTCCCCACTCTCTGTGAACCCAGCACCCCCATGGGCCGCTGCAGCTCTGGGAGAGCACCCAGTGCCCAAATACCCGTGGCTGCTCTGTGGTTCCTTGTCTCCTTTAAGCCTAGGGCAGCTTTCCTGAGCCTTTAAGGTTGTACCACTGCCAGATCCCAGCTCTGCTCTGGAAAGGCTCTGTGCAAGAGCAGTTACCCCCTCCATCCCCACTGGGCCACTGCGGCAACAGTGGGACACATTTCTGTGCTCAGAAGCTTCTCTGATCTGTCTCTGCTGGGCCATTCGCATGTCTCCTGTGTTGGCTGATATTCTCAGGCACCAGCTGGACCAAAAACCTTGGCATATCAGAGGCCTTGGCCAGGAGGAGGTGCCAAGGCAGAAGGGTGGCCATGCACATCGGGAGCTCTGTGGACTGCCTTCCCCGCAGCAAAAGGTGAAATTCCAGCAGAGGGGCTTTCTGCCTGGAGGCTCAGTTATGAGATCCTTCATCTGCCTCCTAGCCACCCAACTGTGAAGCAAAGCGATGAAGGCGTTGAGGCACTGACCCCATCTTCCCTGTTATCGAGGTCTGTGTAAGCCCAGCTCAGCAGGCCCTAAGTCCACAAAGCATCTGCTCCCTGCATATCCCTGCAGGAAATCCCCGCTCTCTGGCCACCATCCCACCATTTACAGGCAGACGGTGACTGGGCAGATGGCAGCAGTGCGCAGAGTGTCCCCACAGTAACATGAGCTCTCCGCAGCCCAGTGATTCCCTACCTTCTCATGGCTTGTTTCAGGTGTTCATCTTCCCTGAGCCTGGGTGAACTACTACTTAATTAATGCTGTTAATGCCAACATTTAGGTATGCTTTTCAGTGATACTTGAAGATTTTTTAGATGTCAGACTTCAGTCCCAGGTAGTGGTCTAAATCCTGGCATCCCTCAGGTATCCATGGTCTCCTGGGTGCAGAAAAGGAACTCCTGAAGGCACTTATGGCTCAAAATAACATCTCAGGCGTACAGTGCCCCATGGACCACATGAGGTTCTACTCACGCTCCTCCTGCCTACAGTTTGGGGCAGAGGCGCCATCTTTGTCCATCCCTCTGGGTGCTGGGCACCTTCTTTCTGTGCCCAGAAACCAAGGCTTCACCTCCTCCTTCATGAGACCTGCCGCCCCTGCACTGGGGTCTGTTGCCAGCACCCAGGCATCTCCAGTTCCTCCCCACTGTGGGCATGGCCCCCACGGGTAGCCCCACAGGTTGAGAATTGGTCGTGCCCTGGGGACACGGTGGTACAGGACAGGCACCAACCCAACCATAGCACAAACAGGGGGGATGACCCTGTCTGTACTCAGCTTCCCTGGCTCCCCAAGTGCTCTGAGGCAGGGACAGCCTGAACTCTGCTCACATCGCCACTGCTCCTCACATGCAGGCCAAGGCTTTCCCAGCGCTGCAGTCCCTGGCTGTTGGAGATCTGTCATTACCCCTTGTCTGCTCCATGTGGCTTCTTGTGATGACAGAGCCTCCGTCCTCTTTGTAGCCACCCTTTAAGTAGGAGACTACTGTGATGAGGTCTCCCTCGAGCCTTCTGTTCTCCAGGGAGAAAAGATTTTCCTCCTTCAGTCTTTCCTCATAGGATAGGTTCTCTAGCCCTTTGGTCATCTTTGACACATACAAGGTGATAGCAGCAGGTGGCAGATCAGGATCAGTGGAGGCCAAGTCAGGGGACTCAGATCCCAGCAGTGGCAGCTCCCATCTCCAGCACATTAGTGACCAGGCTTTCCTAGGTGGTTTAGCCCTGGAACCTGATCTACCTGATCATCCCAGATCAAACACAATATTCCTGAGCAAGTCTCAAATAGATGTGCAAGAGAAGAGGAGGAGTAACCACACTGACTGTGTTTCTCCTGGGCAGCTTAAAAAATATACAGCTCATGCTCAACAATAGTCATAGATGACCGTGCAGTCAATCAATCTGATCTTGGAAGCATGATAAAGTGCATCATTAGCAATATTCTACTGTATAAAGAACAGAGATTCAGAGAGATGACTGGATGTTTTTGAGGAAAAATCTCATCCTCTCACACAGGAAGAAGTTCCAGATGACTACTACAAGCATGGCCCTGATCGCAAACACAGTTTGGACACTTTCAGTGTTCCACAGCTGATAGCTCAATATGCAGTTTGGTTTATCTGGAAAGGCTTTTAACCTATGCAGAGATTGACATATGCCCTAGTAACTGAAAGAGGATAGTCCCAGGAGATGTAATTCTGGCTTCTACACTTGCTCCATGCAGTGACAATGAGGATGTCATTCCCCAGCAAGGTTAGAAGATACATGGAGAAGATAATGGCACACGGGACCATGTGCTCACCTAGAGAGGTCGGGAAGCCCAGAGGAATGACATCAGTTACAGGTGTAACTAGTTCTCCTTTGCCATGGCTCTAAAAATTACAAAGGAGGTTATCTCAAAGTACAAAAAAAAAAAAGAAAAAAAAAAAAAGAATGTGACGGAAGGCCCTAACCAGTACAAATTTCAGCTCGAGATTGCAAATAATCACCTGCATGATCATCCACACTAAGCCAATTCTGTCCCCGGAGGAATGCGTTCTCTTAAACCAAAAGTGAACATAAATGGAATTTAAGGATGCTATAAAAATAGCAAAGTGCAGTGGGTTTTTTTCCAGTTCAGCTACTCCTGACATGTAGCTCTCAACAGTTTGAAGACGATAATGAGAATTTTTTTTTTAAATGTACTCCTTTTTGACTCTGAGCCATGCTATTCTCCCTTGTGTGATTTTATTCTTTCAAAGAATAATTGCAATTTCCCAGTTCTCAGAAAGATGTCAAATGGGAGTCTTGTCCATGTTCTTTCCTGACTGTGTTCCTTGTCCTGTCCTCCACCTTCTTACTTCTTGCTTATGTTTATGTGGGATCCACACCGAGCTGAGGGGCATTCTGAGACCAACACTCCTGTTTGTGTGTGAGAAAGTCAGAAAACCACCTCCGGGAGGACATCCTGGGGGCGATCCTACAGACGGCCATGTGGAAGAATCATCCCCTGAGCTCTCCACAGACACAACGTGCATCCAGTTTTCTAACTGTAGGTGTAGGCGAGGAAGCACAGAAGATGTGAACATGTTAACTGAGCAGGTTAATGCAGAACCTGTCTTTGCTTCTCAGTGGCCATCCACCTTTCCGTCCCTCTCAGGCACATGACACCTCTTTTCTTCACGTGCCTCATTCTCTTTGCCTCCTGATTGTCCCTGTTCTGTCTCTCCTTCTCACACATCCCAATTTGATACAGACTAAGTTCTGCCTGTCACTCCAGAAGGCTTCACTGCTTACACATACACTTTTACTGTCTCAGAAAGGAAAACTCAGCTAAACCATCTTTGTAGCCACCAGGGCTGGTTTTGTCACCTTCCCACACAGTTGCTCTCCAAGGTCAGCTCTTTGCTCCACCAAATGGATTTAGCATGACACGGTGCACAGAGGGACAAACTCATTCCTAGAAATGGACTGAACAGCTGGCTTTTGTCAGGAAATGGGGGCACCGGGATTCTCGCCAGCAAAACAACGGTGATTCCCCTGAGATGGAGGAGAGACATGAAAAGCAATGGATTGGCTTGGGGCATGGGTGGGAATCCAGTAGAACAGACAGTCTTCCCCAGTCTCTGGATAATGGGTCTTTTTCACATGCCGAGGGTTTGGCTGATGTCCAGGTGCGTGGCTAGGAAGGGATTTTTCCTTCCTCGGGCTATTTTGGCTAGGAATACACCCACAAGAGCAGTCGTGTCTCACCACAAGGGCTCCTTTCTGCAAGAGTGTGCTTCAGAATGAGAGCGGGAAAAGCCAGTCAGATACATCTTCTTAATACTCATTCCCATGCCTCAGTTAGTTTCATCTCAGGGGGTTTGATGGAGCCTGTTGTGGTTCATACGGCATCCCTCAATAGCTCTCCCCCAAGTCCAGGCACTCCTTGAACTTGACGGTTTTATTGGGCTATTTTGCTTTTTTTCCCAAGACCCTGGATCTGAACTCAGACCAAAAAGTCACACCAGCATGCTGTTGCTGACCTTTGTCTTTGCTACACAGGCTGGGGAGGCAGAGACCCAGCCTCACCACAACCCCGGCATGCCACTGCTGGACAAGCTTAGGTCTACAAGCACGCAGTGCTGGGGAGGGAGACACTGCACAGGGAACACACACAGACACACACAGACACACTTTTTCTGTGTGATCGCGCATGCTGTGGTTACCAGTGTGGGCTCAGTGGAGAGACAGGTGGTGCTGTCCTGCAGCTTGGCATCCTGCACATGGAAAAACACCGGGGATTTCTCCACAGAAAGCACAGAGGAGAACCTCTCTGAATATACACAAGGTTTGGATTTATCCATCCACAGCAGGATCTGAGAGACCTGGGTCAGCGACCCCTCTTGCTCCAATCCTTCTAGCCTGAAAGACACATCTCACCAAAGACTGCAAGTCCCATCAGGTTTGCCAGAAAAAAAAACAGGACTATGTCATGCTTTCCCTTTCACAGGTTGACCACAGAGTTTCAAGAAAGAGGGAGTTGGTGCTTGCAGGTTCACATCTTCTTCCTCTGTCTCCAAACCTCACTGTGGAGAGTAGAGAAAATCTCTTTAACTGCTGCTGCAGACAGACCTCCTTACACCCCCACACTGCTGACCCAGGGAGGCTCTCTAGAGACATGATAGACTGGTGCTCGTCCCAAGGAAAGGAATCAAGTTGCAATCTTTGCTATGTCACAGGTTCCCTAGGGCCAGGGCCAGGTCTTTCAGCACTTGGAGATTCTTACTTGAGCAGTGAGGCAGCAGCTGGGCTTTTCACAGACCTCTAAGTCAGAAGGTATTTGAGCATCCTCTCAGGCAGACATGCCTGCTGTAGAACTGCTGCCTCCAAACTCCAGGTCACATGGGACAAAGGGGCCTTGGGCACCTGAAAAGTCGTGTTGTAGATTAAGGAACAGATCATGCAGGCCACTGCCAGGCAACAGAAGGCTGCCAGGAGCCTTCCAGTATCTTGTGTGTCATGGTGATCTTCCAGGCAGCTTCTCTCCCTAGCTGGCATCATGACTCACAAGTCCATGATCCTCCCTCCTCTTCCTTAGTTTTCAGGTGACTCATGTGGAGGGAAAATTCCTACTGACTCTGGCCCAGTCCCCTCCCTCAAGACAACCTGGGGAGGTCAGCTTTTACCTCCTGATTCCTCAGGCTGAACATGAGGGGATTCAACAGGGGCATCTTTGTGGTGCAGAAGTCAGAAGACCACTCTGTCCTCGGGTACTTGAGACCATGGGCAAATAATTGGTGGCCACTACATTGAGGTAGGCAGCGCAGATGGAGAAGATATGACACTTGCCCAAGACAGAGTGGACTCTCAGGACAGACAAGATGACGCAGACGTAGGAGGTGGGGATGGAGGTGAAACGGGTGATAGTGATGATCGTGCCAAGAAAGATCACCACCCTCTCACTGAGGCTGGTGCCCCCACCAACTGGCCTTTGCACATCTTGGATGTTCTCGGGAGCTGGATGGAGCCGAAGCTTATGTTCACTCTATCCATTCAGAAAGACACGGGGAAAGGAGTAGGGATCCACACAAGGAATCTGTGGAAGAAGGGATGGGGCTGCCATTCAGTGTTTAGCATCTCAGGTCTGGGAATGATGGCCAGGATGGGGCAGTGTCTCTGGGGAAGCTCCCCAGAGCAGAGATTGCCAGTCTACTTGGAGCATCTCCATGAACACCAAGGCCAGAGCTTGGCTAGCCCTGTGCCCCAGCATGGGGGAGATGAGTCAGGTCCCTCCTTTGAATTGCTCCTTGCACTCCACAAGAGCTACAAGAGAGTTCCGAGTTGTGCACGGGCAGGCGGTAACTCAGATCTTTGTGACAGGAGGTACTTGCCACTGGTGTGGGCTGAGTTGTGCCAGACTCCCTCCTCAGGTTAAACAGGTCTCCCCTTGACCACCAAGAGTCACTAGGCCATGGCTCCACCATGCATGTCCGCCCTACTCAGAGGAAAGGCACCTCCAGGGTGCCTCTCTCCTGCCCTGTCCTGCTGACGAGGGGAGTAATAGAGTGGCTTGGTGGGCACGTGGCACCCAGCCAAGGTCGACCCACCACAGCAACACAATCCAGTGTGTCACTCTGCTGCCATCACTGTCCTTCAGAGGTCAGAAAGAGTGAGAAGAGCTAAACTTCATTGGCAAGTGGGGGAAAAGAAATCTAACTTCTCTATCAGTTCACCTTCTTAAAAGAAAGACTGAAATTACGTCGTTCAGCTGTCATCAGCTGGACTGTTTTGCCTTCATGCAAATGGCACTTGCAGTTCCACAATTAAGCAGTGAAACAATGAGGCCACTGGGAGGGGGCTGACGGACTGTGAGCGCTGTACCCTGAAGTGATGACAGTGCAGCATGGACCACCTGGACATTCTCTTCACTACAAGAAGGACATTGAGGTGCTGGAGCATGTCCAGAGAAGGGCAACAAAGCTGGTGAAGGGTCTGGAGCACAAGTCTTATGAGGAGCGGCTGAGGGAACTGGGGTTGTTTAGTCTGGAGAAGAGGAGGCTGAGGGGAGACCTTATCACTCTCTACAACTACCTGAAAGGAGGTCGTGGTGAGGCGGGTGTTGGTCTCTTCTCCCAAGCAACAAGTGATAGGACAAGAGGAAATGGCCTCATATTGCTCCAGGGGAGGGTTAGGTTGCATAGTAGGAAAAATTTCTTCACCGAAAGGGTGGTCAGACATTGGAACAGGCTCCCCAGAGAGGTGGTGGAGTCACCGTCCCCGGAGGTGTTCAAGAAGCGTGTAGACATGGCACTTTGGGACGTGGTCTAGTAGACATGGTGGTATTGGGTTGATGGTTGGACTTGATGATCCTAGAGGTCTCTTCCAACCTTAAAGATTCTAATAATTCTAATAATTCTAATTGGACAGTCAACTGCTCAAAGGAATTTCAGTTCCAGAAAGGACTTGGATCCAGCAGTTCTCAGATCTCAGTGAGTATGAGCTTCATTTCTCAGAAACACATTCTAGGATAAAATTACTGCTTCTCTAGCCTTACAAGAGAGAGTATTTCATAGAAAGTTAAGATTTTAAATTGGGGTGTGTGGGGGTGTGTGTGGGTGTGTGTATGGGGGTGCGTGTGGGTGTGAATACACTAATATTAAGGGACTATCACCAGAAAGTCTTCCACAGTCATAGACGATGCCTATTCTGTTTCTTGAGTCTGCCCGGAATGCCATCAGGAGTGGAAATGGATGTTTCCACAGAAGACAACTCAATGCTAAAGTAATAGAATAATAGAATCATAGATCATCATGCACTGGGTTGGAAGGGACGATTACTGTAGTTAGTGTCTGGGTCCCTATCTTAATCATGGTGTCCTCATATGCGGCTTGGGTCTCTGTCTCAACCATCGTGTTCTTTGATGTAGTTTGGATCCCTGGCTCAATCAAGGCATTCTCAGCTGTGTTTTGGTCCCTGTCTTAATCACGGTCCTCTGATAGAACTGAATTGTAGCTTGACAGGCACAGGCCAAGCCTCAATGCAGTGCTAAAAGCTGCTGGTTTTCACTGGGGTAGGCAAGGCATCCTTTTATTAGGTGGCATGTCAATTTACCAGGAATGCTACCTTGTTCAAGTGTAAAATCCCAGACTATGGGAGGTGATGACTGTCCTTGGCATTTGCCCAAATCCTTCCACACACCCTGCCACCCAGGGACCGGCCACCTCTCAGGGCACGTTTCACTGTTGCCGCACCCAAAAGTTGTCTCTTGTTATGCCAGCATGACACCAGATTCCGCAAACCCCACAATAAGTCAGCAGTGTTACTTAGTAGAGCTGTTACTTAAACAGCTCAAGGGTGAACAGGGTCCTCGAAGCCTGCACAACAAAACAACCCAGGTGGGAAAAGGCAGGTGTACTCCCTCATCCTCTCCACAAGACAGCTCCCCAGCACAGTAAGGGCCTCAATGCCAGGGCAAAGCACATAGCTTTTGCTTCTATTAGCCTGCTCCAAGTTCAGCCAAATAAAGAGATAAGCAGTGCAGCAAGCAAACTCCCTGACCCACACAAAGGCCTGCCAGTTAGAAACTACTACAGCCATAGCACACTCAATTCAAAACTGCCGTTGTCTCGAGCCCCATGTCGAAGGCGAAAGACTGGAGTGAGTTGCCCTTGTCTGGCCTCCCGGTGCCCATCGTGACACTCTCTCACTCCCCCTACTCAGTGGGAAATAAGACTAAAAAGTCATGGGTTGAGATAAAGGCAGTTTCATGAATAAAAGCAAAGGTTGCATGCAGAAGCAAAGCAAAAAGATTTATTCGCTACTTGCCATCGGCAAACGATTTTCAGCCCCTTCCTGCACAACAGGGCCAGAGTACGTGTAGTGGTGCCTTCAGAAGACAAACGTCCTGAAAACAAATGCCCCCCTCCCCTTTCTCCTGCATTTTATTGCTGAGCCTGACATCATATGGTATGGAATATGCCTTTGGTCAGTCTGGGTCTGCTGTCCTGGTTATGTCCCCTCCCAACCTCTTGCCCACAGCCAGCCTACTGGCCTTTAGGAGGTGGGGTTGGAGAGACACCTTTGCTGCTGTGCAAGCACTGCTCAGCAATAGCCAAAACTTTGCTGGTGCATCAACACCATTCTAGCTACAAATATGAAGCAAAGCACTATGAGGGCTGCTGTGGGGGCAGCTAACTCCATCCCAAACAGACCCAATACCTGTGTTACAGCAAAATCAAATGTAGCATGCAATTCAAACCAAGACAGTTGCTGCTAAAGACATCTATCGTATAGCCCTACCCCTGTGACAGTTAATGTTTATCCAAACAATGTGCTCTTCTTCTGTTAATTAAGATGAGATTGTCAAAAGGCAGAAGCGTAACTGATATACTGCTAGTTTTACCAAAAAACCTTGAAGAATTGCTGAGGATTGCCAAAGAAGTAGAAAACTAGGGGAAAGGTAATTCCAACGGGGGGAGACCCCAACCACCGACTTCACGGACCACCCACCCTAATTACACCACCGACTCAAAAGAAAGAACTACTAGGCATGCGAACTAATTTACACAGGAGGCTAAGGTTCATTAACCAATCATATAATGATAAATAATACATATGTAGTAGAAACATGAATATGTTAATATTAAGTGTGTAAATGACTGTTGATTTGTAGAGTCGGTGTGCTGGCTTGGGGCAGTCACCCATATCTGTGCGAATACGCAATAAAATACCTCTGCTCTGTGTGTTTATTGGCGTATTGCACACTAGGTAAACAACCCCCCAGTTTTGGGACAACACCTGTGTGCTCACATTTGAGTAAGCGTTTGTGTTGGTGGAGGTACACTGTGTGTGTTTTCACCTATGTATATGTGTGAGAGATGTGCACACACATCTATGTGCACATGCTTGGGGCAATACATGAAGGTGTGTCCAAATAACCACGTATATATGCGCACTCTTTGTGTGTGCATGTGAGCACGTTTTTACATGCACTTTGGTGTATGTGGTTGTGAAATTCCTTTCATTTGCTTATAAGTCAATAGGTGAGGTCAGGATGAAGACAAAGGGTCCAAGTGAAACCTTCAGTGAAACTGTGGTCTGACTCGGACATCCCACAGGGGCAAGATGCTGTGACTGTCCCGGTTCGCCCATGCCTGCTGCACCATTTCTAATGGATGTTATCTGGATAACAGCCCCTCTGCTTGCAGACCTCTTTGCTAAGAAGCAGGAGTGGTGACACTTGGGAATTGGACCCTCCCCTTCCTCCATCCCAGCCCAGGAGACAGGAGCAAAAGAAGGACATGTGGGGAAAAACTGAGACGACTCCTTCAGCTCAGAACAACATAACAGACCACCTGGAGAGTACCCAGTAAGAGTAAACAAGCACTCCACCAGCCCTGTCCTGGGACAGCTGAGTGGTCTTGGCCTCCAGAGATGGCAGGCATCCCAGTCTAAGAGCTCAGGGGCTAGATACGGCGTCCCCTGATTTCCTGGGGATGACAATGAGCAGGGTGAGATTCTCCCTCCCGATGCCTTTCTGCAGCCCAAAGCCAATGCCTGAGACTCTTGCAGAGGTGGAAGGGGGCATGGGGACAGTTGGACCCGTGCACGTGTGGGGGATAGGGAGGGAAGAGAGGGCCCTGCTGCTGTGGTATCCTCTATTTCCCATCAGCAAGCACGACTGTGCAATAACTACAGATGTGGAAAGTCTGTCTGGAAGAAGGGAAGCAAGTCACCAAGAGGAATAGCCCAAGGAGAAGCACAAAAGAGGACTTCCTTCCCAAAAGGGGCCAACATTTCACCATCTCCTAAAGTGTCCTTTCTTCCACTGCCAGAAGTCCCCGAGGGGAAAAGGGTATTTTCCTCATCCACCCGGGGAATAGCAGCAGGCTTTGGGGTGTGTGGCCTTCAATTAGATGTCCATTTTCCCCCAGGGTCCAGTTACTGAGACTTAAACTGAGATTTCAAGATCTTGGTGGCTGAAAACAAAAGCAGTCGTCAACTCCTTTGGCTCTCCCTGTGCTACCTACAGGGACCATTCTTCCTCTCTCAGGACAGCAACATCAGGACCTCCGTCCCTTGGTCTCAGACCCTGCCTGACTCAGAACCAAGTCAATGAGCTGCTGAGTGTACTTGGCATTGGCTTGATCATGAGAGGCCTGTGTCCAGTCGCAAACATTAATGACACTCCATCAGAAGCATCTGCTCAGGGATGGCCTGGCGGGCAGGATTCCTCAGTCCGTCTCCCTGTACATAAAGTTAATCCCACTCCTTCAGTCTCCTTAGCACTGGGGAGAGGGGACATATCCTGGCCTGGAGGAAGATGCAAAGGTGTTTACCAGCAGAGCTGAAAGACTCCAATTATTATTATGTTGAATTAAACTAAGATTCCATGCTAGTGTGAACCTGTCCTTGCTGAGGCTTGAAATTTGCTGGGGCAGAGTGTGAAATTTGGAGAGGCAGGAAAAGGAGGGCTCAGGAGACAGAGCCTGTGCACTTGGCAGATCTCTGCCGGGTCAGTGCCATCACCGTTCAGCTGCTCCTTCTGGCCTGGGGAACCTGCTGCTCTGTGATGCTCATGGCCAGAGCAGTGGAGAGCGCCCCTGCGTTGGGCGGCACGCTCCCTCATGATGAGTGGCGCACAAGGACACTCAAATACCCGTGATCATGCAGATCTATGTGGAGTCATGCACAATTTTGCGCACCCACATGCATTCACAGAGATCCATATGCGCAAGTGTCCACACAAGAAGCACACATGCATTAACAGAAGTTAACTGTGGACTTAAATGAGGGGATGCTGGATCTCACCCCAGCAGGGAAGGTCTGGAGCACCTCGAGGTAGAATAAAGCTCCGGACACATCAATGCAATAGGACTCCCAGAGACTTCCGAGACCGGGCAGGAGGACAAACAGGCTGGCAGTATTCTCAGATATTCTCAAATCAAATCCCAGCAACACCGCCCACTCACCTGAGGAAGTGACAACAAATGCCTGTCTGGCAAGCTGGGAGGGAGCAAGTTGGGAGGAAGGGATGGAGGAAGAAACAAGGGTATAACATGCCCTCTCACACAGAAGCCTTTGGGTGTCTGGCTGAGGATTGTGCAGATGCAAGTAGTTAGGTCCAGGCCACAATCACCTGGGGATGGGACCTTTCTGGCACTTTGGTCCACATCTTCTGCCTGTGTATTAACACACTCCTGTCCTTGAAATCCTTGTGCTTGTCATTCTAGCACACCGTGGGGGCTGTGGTCTCTCCAACTTGTCCAGCTGCTACTGCAGCAGAAGGTGCTTCCCCTCCTAAAGCTGCTAGCGAAGGCTCTGTCACGTGGTGACCCCTCACCATTCCCAGAGGAAAGGTAGAGTGGGAGATACTGAGTAGACCCCATTCAGGACCTGTCCCTTGGAGCTAAGGAAGGTTTCTCCAGAGCCAATGGCCATGAGGCCCTGCCTTGCTTTGTCCCTCCTGAGAAATGTCTTTGCAGCCTCAGAATATGTCCTGCAGGTGTGGACCCTGACCAGTGCTGGGCTCTGGTGAGGAGCCTGGGGCCCACAGGAGGCCCTTAGAGGGCAGCATCCCTACAGGCTCTTGTGGTCCTCTTGCTCTGCTGGGGAGGTGGCTCGGACAGAAGGTGGTGGTTAAGGATGGCACATTTTCCTGTACTGTGGGAAGAGGGAAGGGAAAGAGTTGCATCGCAGGAAGAGAGGATGGGGTGTTGCCTACATGTCCCAAGGGTGGCCAGAGGCTTACCAAATTATTGTTTTCACCAACAGAAGCCATTAGAGGATGTAATCTACCTGAGGAAGGGAAGGCCCTGAACTGCTTGCAGGAGACTGCTGAGCATGCTGACACGCATCCACTCAAAGTCCTGCTTGAAGATCTCTGCAGCAGGAATTAAACCCGTGCTCTGACCCAGCACACCTTGCAGCCCCTCACAGACAAAGCTGAAGGGGGGAGAAAGGAAAAACTGTTGAGAGGACGGGTAACCACAGATGTGAAGTGACGTGCTGATAATGCTGATAAAAAATTTCCACCTGCTAATTCACCATTTTTTGCCTGTTGAAGAGAGTATATTCGTCAGTAATTAATGCTGGAAGTAACTTCATCAGCTCAACTTCATTTCTATTTCTTCACCTCAGCATTTGCAGCTTGTGGGAAGTCAGGCTTGTCCCACACTCACAACCCACTGCTGCAGCATGGGTTCCTGCACAGAGGCTCTGGCTTGTTCCAGACCCACATGTTTACAGTCACCAGGGAGCTGCGAGGTTTCATGTATTCATTTGTGCGTTTATGTTTTGCAAACATGAGGAATTCTTGAGTCTTTGTCAAGAGGAGCAGTTCTACAGGTCTTATATTTTTTCCTTACATGCAGACAGATGTGGTCTGGCTGAATGTCTGGAGCTGACCTGGCACCTTCAACTCCAATGCTGTCCCAGCCAGATGATAACCAGGGTCAGCCCTCTCTCCCTAGCTAGCACAAAGTCCACGGCCCACACCTTGGAGCATGGGTAGCTGCACCAGCATAGGAGCAAAGCCAGCTATTCCTGGGAGAACTGACAAGATGGCACTTGGAGCCTTCCCTCCTCTTTCCAACCACACGCTCTGAGTTTGCCACAAAAGGTTTTGAACTATGGCAAAGAGGCAACGTGGGTTTGCGTTATTAGCTCTTCCCAATGAGATGATTCACCTTGCAAGGACGTAGCCAGGTAAGCAATTCGGAAATTAATGCACTCTGAAATTACCATGTCCATAATGAGTTGCCATAGGACCCTGAGATTTTGTGACAGGGAATGTTTGTCAGAGCTCTGTAAGGTCACCTTTACTTTGACTTGTTGCTCAGGCAAAGCAGAGTCAGACCTTCATTTGGGATAAACTGGTTATCATCGTTTATGACAGTGGGGGTGTTTTGGCCCTCTGATGCCAACAGAGACAATGGATTTACCCTGCCACTGCTTGGACTCCCTGTTTTTGTCTGGGCAGTCATTTTCTTTAGGCATGACAAAGATGTGCCAAAGCAGAATAAGACATTGCTTTCTATAGAATTGCAGACTGTCTACATTCCTGAGAGCTGGAGGAGGAGGGAACTGCACGTTGTGGATCCAGCTCTGATGTTTGATCACATGTCCGGGCAAAGCCTAGAATGCCACAGTCTAGAGAACACTGGAGGACTGCAGTTTGACCTTTTGGGTTTTCGGTAGGGACGGGTGGCTGTTGAGCTCCACTTCAAAGGGGCGGACTTGATCGTCCATGTCTGGAGGAAAGGTGTGTCCCAGTGGTTAGAGCAAGCACTGCTGGGAGTCATAGTGCCTTGGTCAAATTGTCAAGTCTCACAAGGAAGGGTGAGGCCAATTGCTTATAGACCCCCACACTCCCATTCCTCTCTGCTTTCCTGAAGTGTGTGGTCCAACACTTAGAGAAGCAGAGCTTGAAAGTGAAGACTTCTATGTTGCCTTCCCTTATTCAGGGTCAGGCAAGCAGTGTCCTACAATAAGAAGAGGACAGACATTCAGGCCCAAGAATAGTTCCATGGGAAGACTGAATCCCTTACCCGGTGTGGAAGAAGTCACCTCCCATCAATTGCTCCATAGGCAGAGCTCACTGACACTTTCAAAGATCATCCAGTTACTCCAGCACAACTCAAGCCTACCACAGAGCATGTCTGCCTCTCAGGGGCAAACAAGTCACTAACCACAGAACCCACAGTACCTCAAGAAAGCAAAAAGCTCCTGACCCCACAGGAAATTATGTCTCCTGAGTCAAGCCTTAGGGGCAGAAATCTTCTGGTAACCAGTCTCCCCCTTCCTGCCCTGGGATCTGGACAGGAGGAACAAGTGACCAGGAATTTTCTCTGCTCTTAAGGGGTCAGCCATTGAAGAAGATGAGTCATCCACGGCAGGAGGTAACACAAGAAACTTGCCCATGGCCATGTGGAAGATGGTCCTGGAGCTCCCTACAGCCACAATGTTTTTCCAGCTCTGGCCCCATAGGCGGCCAAAGAGACACAAAAGGCATGAGCATGTTGACTGAGCTCGTGTCTTCTGTCTGCACTTCTCAGTGACTGCTCGGTCTTGCAAAAGTCTTCCTTTAAAACCTCAAGTTTGCTTAAATTTGCTTTACGGGCCACCCGGGAGGTTATGAACATAAAGGCACAGGGAAAGACTTTTCCCATGAACAGAACCAGAATCAGATGTACAAGGGACAGAAAAATGCATTCTAGCATTAGCTAGTAGTGCCCACGTATTGTGACATAGTCACTATTATGTCTCTCAAGTTCCCTTTTCTCATGAAACCCTGAACCCTCCCTCACGCATCTTTGAGTTTTTACTAGGCATGAACAGAACGAGAATCATTCTCCTACTGGGACCCAGACCACAATTTTCTTACCCTGTTTTTGTCTGCAAATGAACCTACTCATTCACCTTCCAGTTTCCTACAGACATAGACCACCTCTTTTCTCCAGGTTCTTCATTGTCTTTGCCTAACTCTGATTCTCCTGTCTCTCCTTCTGAACCAACCCAGTCCCGCCTTGGCACAAAGACTGAGCTTTGTGTGTCACCTCAGAAGACCTCACTGCAAACTCTTGCATGTTTACTCCTTCAGGAAAGAAAATCCAGCTAATTACTCCTTTTGGTCACCATGGCTGCTTTGGTTGTCTTCCAGCACAGCTGCTCTCCAGGGCCACCAAAGAGAAATGGCCCAAAGCACGGTGCACAGAGGAAGAAAACAGTCCACAGATACAGGAATCTACCAGGACTTAATGAACAGACGGGCTCCACTTTCTGCCACACTGGTCATTCTCCAGTACTGGAGAGGAGATACTACAAGGAGTAGAACAGCTCACAGTGGTGAAGGGGGTGCAGGGTGTGAGAGGGAGAGGTTAAACAGAGTATCTTCTCCTTTGTGTAGCTGATGCCTGATGCTAACAGTCTCAGCGTGTCTTTTCTGCTCAGTTGGCCTTCAGCTCCCGGCAAGCAGGCTTTCTTTCTGTTGGCCTTCCTGACATCTAGACATGATGTCATTCTGTGGTCCAAAAGTCATCAATCATTTCCTCTGTGATAAAGATTCCTGCCTAGCCCTCTCCTGCACTGACACAGCGCTCTATCTCACTTGCATGATACAGCTCTGTCTATCTCACTTGTCTGGTACAGCTCCAACATGTTCCTTGATATCAAACTGTCAGTGCAGAACTGACAGAAAGAAAGAGAAAGAGAGAGAGAGCGAGAAAGAGAGCAAGAAAGAGAGCGAGAAAGAGAGAGAGAGAGAGAGAAAGAGAGAGAGAAAGAGAGAGAGAAAGAGAGAGAGAGAGTGAGAAAAGAGAGAGAGAAAGAGAGAAAGAGAGAAAAAAAGAGAGAAAGAGAGAAAGAAAGAAAGAGAAAGAAAGAAAGAAAGAAAGAAAGAAAGAAAGAAAGAAAGAAAGAAAGAAAGAAAGAAAAAGAAAGAAAGAAAGAAAGAAAGAAAGAAAGAAAGAAAGAAAGAAAGAAAGAAAGAAAGAAAGAAAGAAAGAAAGAAAGAAAGTGTCCTGGTTCTGGCAAGGATAGAGTTAATTTCACAAAAAGCCAGGACAGGTGAGCCAAGCTGGCTGGGGGCTATTCCATACCATGTGACATCATGCTCACCATAAAAGGGGGCTAGTGGGGCAGGGGCGGGTTCGGTGTGGCTCCGGGACAGGCTGAGTGTCTGGTTGGTCAGTCGTTGGATCGGTAAATTGTTCTTTGTTATCGCCCATTGTGAATATCTGTTATCAGTACTGTTGTTGATTGTTTCCCTCTCCCTTGCTGTCCCAGTAAACTGCCCTTATCCCAACCCTTGAGGCTTTGCCGTTGTTTTTCCATTCTCCTCCCCAGCCCGCCGGGGGAGGGGTGAGTGAGTGGTGCGTGGCACCCAGCTACCGGCTGGGGCTAAACCATGTCAGTCCGTTTTTGGCGCCCAACGTGGGGCTCGAACCCACGACCCTGGGATTAAGAGTCCCATGCTCTTGTCACAATCACCTCTCTTAATCATGCTTTCTTCATGCCGAGGGTTACAGGTAGACACTGTATTTGCACAGGCAAATTTAGTGTTGTTACTTAGCTCATGGGAGTTTGCGTGGTGTCAGTTATACAAGACCTGTGCCTCTGTCTTGTCCTTTCCTAGGTGAATTCCAGAGCTCACTCCTTCCTCCAGATATTGCCTCTGTGTCCTTGCCATTGCTGAGCTCTCGGGCAGTGAGGCTGTTACTGCTCAGTTGGAGCCGTGCTGCTGCTGTGCAGAAGCCAGCCTGGGGGCACTGCCATACCTCAGCTGAGCTGAGGTGTGTGGGTTCAGGGTGCTTGCACATGTCAGTTCATCTCTCGCAGTGAAATTCCACTTTTTCTTTACCTTTACCTTTATCATCTTTATCATCTTTATGTCTCTCTCTATCTTACTTTTGTCTCAGGGATCAGTTTCTCATCTTCAGCTTTCTCACATTAGACTGCACGCTACTCTCCAGGTACAGCACTTATTTTGGGGCCCTCTCTCAAGAGGACTACCTCACAGAGCAGCTCTTCCCAGCCCAGGAGACAGCTGTCATGCAGTTGGTGTGATTCCCCTTCCCCTTTTTACTTACAGACAACAGGAAAACTCTCAGGGGGGTGTGAACATCCGACATCAACAAGAGCTCTATCTTGCAGCTCACCTACCTGGCGAGTGGGAAGAAGAAAGATCTACAACACAGCATGCAGAGAGGAAAATGGGTCAGCCAGACACTGCTGATGGAGTTCCTCTTGCTGGGACTGGGGGATGCCCGTGAGCTCCAGACACCTCTCTTTCTCCTCTGTCTGGCCACATACACAGTGACCATGGTTGGGAAGATCCTCATCATTGTGCTGGTGGTCAGAGACCCGCATCTCCACACACCCATGCACTTCTTCCTGATGAATCTGTCTGGCCTGGAGACCTGCTACAGGTCCACCATCCCGCCCAGGCTGCTAGCCAGCTTCCTCACTGGAGACACGACCATCTCTGTGCAGGGATGTATGGCACAGTTTTTCTTCTCCCCTTCTCCCACCTTTTCCCCTGAGCAGACCGGAAGACTTGCCACAGAAGGAAGGAGGATTCGGAGGCCCAGGCTTGAATGCAGCACAGCTTTAATGAGTCTAAAGAAGAGAAGGAGGTGGCTCACAGGGAGCACCAGGGTCAGCCACTAAGAAGCAGAAGAGCTCTTGCAGGGTGTTGTCTGTCGGCCTGCCCTGCAGAGGGAGAGACGCCAACAGGTCCCCGCCAGGCTGGTGTTGAGAGACAGCAACAGGAAAGGAAAGAGAGAGAGGAGAGTGGAAGAAGGAAACAATGGCCCAAAGCTCTACATAGAATGCCCTGAATCTCTGCCTCCTCTCCAGCAGCATGTTCTGAGGTCTTTGGAGGTTCTTGCCAGGGGAAGCTGCCAGCAGATTTAGCAGGGTTGACACCTGTTGCCGCAGTAGCGGCTGGTGATGCAGGAGAGGTCACAGCACCCAGAGTTGATGGGCACTCCGTCACGGCTGAGGATGCTGCCAACAGCAGCGGAGGTGGAGGAGCCCACAACGGTGTTCTGTGGGAAGGAGCTGAGGATGGGGCCGGGCAGGGTCACCACCACGGGGGAGGGCTCAATGACGACTATGGAGTTCTGGCACTGCCTGACGCAGGGCTCATTGCAGCTGTTGGCCAGCGGGGTCGGGCCACAGGGCTGGCAGGGCAGGCAAGGCTGGCAGGGCTGGCACTTGTCGGAGCAGGACATGTCTCTGGGCCAGAGGTTCACCTGGGAGAGAGGGTAGGGAGAGGTAGAAAACAGGGGCACCTGAGGAGCAGCACTGCACCCAACCACATGGGAGGCAGGGCACCTCCTGGCCCAGCAGACGCTGCCCAGCTCACAGCCCAGGAGCTGCCTCACCTAAGTCCCAGCCCCTCTCTGTGGAAGACCTTCTCTGCCCTTGCCTCTCCCATGAGAAGCAGCTCCCAGCCCTGGGCTAGGGCAGTCCATATCAGCGGAGACATGCATCGAGGAAAGACCTGATCTCAAAGGAGGAGGAGAAGAGGCTTCCCACTCACCTGATTCCCAAGGAGAAGGAGGCGAGAGAAGTGGATGAGAGAGCAGAGACTTGGGCTGCCTTTTATAGAAGTCCCACGCTGCCTCAGGCAGCCCCTTGTGGAAGTAATAATGTTCTGACAAGCTCATGCCTAATGCAAAGCATCCCAGCTAATGGCATGGGCTGTGTCCTGGTTTCCTGCACTGCTGCCTTTTCATTTCCTGGCTTGTGCCACGTGCTTCCCCACGTGAAGGCTTCTGTAAGTGCCGGGACGAGAGGCCCCAGGATTTCCAGGGCAGAAACACATCAGCGCAGGCAGAAGACTCAGCTCCAGTGCTGATGGCGTCCTGTGCAGGCAACTGATGTGCACCTGGGTCATTCCTGTGGGCTTGTTTGTGGTTAGGATGTGGGCACCGGATGCCCAAGGACTGCCATTTGAGAGGACATGGCACATCTCTCTGACGGTCGCTCATTGTTGCACACCGGTGGGCTTCTGCTGGGAGGGTTTGACCCTATTGCAACACTAACAGTGCTGTCAGGACGCGTTTGCTGGGCTCCTTGGCCTCATCCCCTCTCTGTGCAGACTCTGCAGGTCCTCAGGCAACACCGTGAGCATGTCTGGGGCCCGGTCCTTCCCCGGGGTACTTGAGTCGTGTCCTGCCAGCAGGCTCCCCAGCATCTCCTCAGCAGAGGCCACAGCTGCTGATGTTTTCCTGGCTTTATGTGAGCGTACAGATTTTGGCATGGCTCCATGCAGGCGTGCACGAGCACACGTGTGTCGGTCTGTACTTGTGTGACCCTCATCACGAGGGCATGCGCAGGTCATAGCACGGGGACTCTCTCCTGCTCCCCTGGTGTGTCCATGAGCACCGCAGAGTAGCGGGTTGCCCTTGCCAGCTGAAATGCAGTCTCTGCCTCCTGTGCCCTCCACTTCTTGCTTTATGTACAGGGAGAAAGGCCAAGAAAGCCAAGAGCTTTGATTCAAACACCTTTGGTGGTCAAGCACCAGGAATTCCATATCCCCCATAAAATCCTGAGTCTGAGGGCCTAGCAACTGTGTCTGTGAAGGCAGGGACATGCGATTTAGGACAAGCCACTGAAACACTGCTGCTTCTTCATGAGCGACACAGGGAAAGTCCCACTTTGTGCAGAAAGGAGCTGTTATGCACTGACCACAACCCCCCATTCCGCATCCCACTGCGCTGCTTGGGATGGAGGAAATAGACGAGCCGAGAATGAAGGAGGGAAGTCTGTGAAAAAGAGGTGGGGATGGGGTGAAGGAGAGTGAGGAGCCCAGGGAGGAGCCCATGCTGGACCAGCTGCACCGACCAAGAGCTTATGGGTCAGGATTAAAGGGAGGGCAGGGACCGGTGGCATTATGGTGAGGGTCTGCTAGAGGCCACGCGACCAGGAAGACCGGGCAGATGAGGCCCTCTATAGACCGAAAGGAGAAGCCTGGTGTTCACAAGCCCTGGTCCTCATGCAGAACCTCAACCACCCCACTATCTCTTGGAAGGACAACACAGCAGGGTGTAAGTCATCCAGGAGGTTCCTGGATAACTTTCTTCTCCAAGTGACAGAGGAGGCTACGAGGAGAGGTGCCATGCGGGAGCTTGTTCTCACCAAGAAAGCTCAAGGGCAGTCTTGGCTGCAGTGACCATGAAATGGTGGATTTCCAGATCCTTAGGGCAGCCAGGAGGGCGCACAGCAAGCTCGCTACCTTGAACTTCAGGAGAGTAGACTTTGGCCTCTTCAGGGACCTGCTTGGGAGAGTAGCCCTGGAGGGAAGAGAGGCCCAAGAAAGCTTGCCACTACGCATAGAATCATAGAATCATAGAATGGTTTGGGTTGGAAGGGACCTCAAAGATCACCTAGTTCCAACCCCCCTGCTGCTATGGGCAGGGACACCCTTCACTAGACTACATTGCCCAAAGCCTCGTGCAACCTGGCCTTAAGCACTTCCAGGGATGGGGCCTCCACAACCTCCCTGGGCAACCTGTTCCAGTACCTCAACACCCTCACAGTAAAGAATTTCTTTCTAACATCTAATCTAAATCGAACCTCCTTCAGCTTAAACCCTCTACCCCTTATCCTGTCACTACACTTCTTGATAAACAGTACCCGCACCATCTTTCCCGTAGGCCCCCTTCAGATACTGGAAAGGCGCAGTCAGATCTCCCTGGAGCCTTCTTTTCTCCAGGCTGAATCACCCCAACTCTCTCAGCCTGTCCTCACAGGAGAGGTGCTCCAGCCCTCTGATCAGCTTCATGGCCTCCTCTGGAGGAGGAGCCGTTGACCACAACTCTTTGAGTGCGACCATTCAGCCAATTCCTTGTAGACCGAGTGGTCCATCCATGGAATGCATGTCTCTCCAATTTAGACACAAGGATTCAGGGATCACGTCCTCCAAGCTCAGGAACGATGCATCCCAACAAAGAGGAAGGCAGGTAAAAACAGCAGGAGGCCTGCAGGGATCAGCAAGGAGCTCCCGGACAAACTCAAACACAATGAGGATGCTTACAGAGGGTGGAAGCAAGGGCAGGTAGGCTGGGAGGAATAGAGAGAAATTGTCCAAGCACACAGGGATCAGGTTAGGAAAGGCTAAAGCCCTGACAGAATTAAAACTGGCCAGGGATGTCAAGGACAACAAGAAAATCTTACATAGGTACGTCAGTGATAAAAGGAAGACTAGGGAAAATGTGGAACCCCTCCCGTATGAAATGGGAGACCTGGTTACCTGGGACAAGGAGAAGACTGAGGTACTCAACAACTTTTTGCCTCAGTCTTCACTGGCAAGTGCTCTAGCCACACCACCCAAGAGTCAGAAAGCAAAGGCAGGGACTGGGAGAATGAAGAACCAGCCACTGTCAGAGGAGATCACGTTCGAGACCATCTAAGGAACCTGAAGACGCACAAGTCCATGAGACCTGATGAGATGCCTCCACACATCCTGAGGGAATTCATGGATGAAGTGGCTAAGCAACTCTACATCATATTTGAGAAGCTGTGCCAGTGTGGTGAAGTTCCCACTGACTGGAAAAGGGGAAACACAATCCCCATTTTTAAAAAGGGGAAGAAAGGAAGAGCCGGGGAACTACAGGCCGGTCAGTCTTACCGGTGCCTGGCAAGGTCATGGAGGAGATCCTCCTGGAAACTCTGCTAAGGCACATGGAAATTAAGGAGGCGATTGGTGACAGCCAACATGGCTTCACTAAGGGCAAATCGTGCCTGACAAATTTGGTGGCCTTCTACGATGGGGTTACAGCGTTAGTGGATAAGGGAAGAGCAACTGGTGCTGTACACCTGGACTTGTGCAAAGCATTTGACTTTGTGCCACGTGACATCCTTGGGACAGGCCCAGAGAACTTGTGGATGGCCCATCCCTGGAAGTGCTCAAGGCCAGGCTGGATGGGGCTTTGAGCAACGTGGTCTAGTGGAGGGTGTCCCTGCCCATGGCAGGGGGTTTGGAACTAGATGGGCTTTGAGGTCCCTTCCAGCCCAAACCACTCCAGGATTCTAGGATATCCCCTGCAGGAAGTGTGGCCTGTGCAGGGCCCGTGCAGAAGCAGGCTGCTGGCAGAACTGTGGCCCCTGGAGGACCCACGCTGGAGCAGTCTTATCTGGAAGGACTGCAGCCTGTGGACAGGACCCAAGCTGGAGCTGGTTTTGACAGACTGCAACCTATGGGAAGTGCTCACACTGGAGCAGGGAAAAATGTGCAGAGGAAACTGTTGTTCTGAGCTGCAAGGGACAGGGAGTGAAGCAGGCCCACAGAGAGTGTGTCCTGCCCTCCCAGTCCTCTAGGAATGAGAAGGGCTCCACCGGCTCACCCGTTTGTTCCCTCCCAGCAGATCTCCTGTCTCCCTGGACAGCTTTAGAGAGCATCCAGAGAGCAAAGGACCACACAGAGCCCGAGGCTGGGATGCAGCAGGGTTTAATGAGTCCAAAGAGGGAAACAAGATGTCTCCAAGAGGAGCCCGCAGTGGAAGGATCACCACGGGCAGCCAAGAGTCAGTGCCCCACAGAGGGAGAGGGGCAGGCAGGTGCCCCCAAGCTGCCTTTGGCTGGCCTCATGGCCCAGGGGAGCAGAAAATGACAAAGGAAAAGGAGGGAAAGGAGAGAGTGGAGGAAGGGAACGGGAGGCATCGGCCATGTTTTCAGAGAGCCCAGGCTGGCCCCTTCCAAAGGGCTGACACCCTTTGCCGGAGGAGCGGGACATGCCCAGCCCCTCTCCAAGCAATGGCCACGATTTCCATCCTTCAGTCTGGCATCATCTTCTGCGTTCACAGGGCTCCTTGTCTGGGCTGTCACCAGACGCTTTAGCAAGGGGGGCACCTTCTGCTGCCACAGTAGCGGCTGGTGATGCAGGAGAGGTCACAGCACCCAGAGTTGATGGGCACTCCGTCACGGCTGAGGATGCTGCCAACAGCAGCGGAGGTGGAGGAGCCCACGGCAGTGCTCTGTGGGAAGGAGCTGAGGATGGGGCCAGGAAGAATCACCACCACGGGGGAGGGCTCAATGACAACGGTGGAGTTCTGGCACTGCCTGACGCAGGGCTCGTTGCAGCTGTTGGCCAGCGGGGTCGGGCCGCAGGGCTGGCAGGGCTGGCACTGGTTGTAGCAGGACATGTCTCAAAGGTGGAGGTGAACCTGGGAGAGAGGACAGGGGGAAGCAGAGCACAGGGGTAACTGAGGAAGAGCCTGCGACCCCACCAACAGGAAGCCAAGGCACCTGCTGGGTGGGGAGGTAGAGGCTGTGCAGGGGGGAACAAGGGCTTATTTGCCTGAGCCCAGCGGGGTTCTTCAGACAGCAGCCAGGCCCAGGGATCCTCCTGCCTAGCCTATAGCCAAGAAGCTACCCCAGCCCAGCCCCAGCCTATCTCCATGACAGACCATCTCGCCTCTGCTCTCTCCCACGATCATGATCGCAGAACACTAACAGAAGACCAAGGAGCAGGTATCACCTGGGATGTCGTGGAAGGCAAGAGTCCGTCCTAGAGGAGGAGGCGGAGGAGAAAAGGGGGTTCCAACTCACCTGTTTCCCAAGGAGGAGGCGGTGATGGAAGTGGTTGAGAGAGCGACCAGTTGGTCTGGCTTTTATACTGGCCTCTAGACTGCCTGAGGCCCAAAGGCAGTGCTGCATAAGCTACAATTTTCCTGCCTGCTCCGAATGAACGGAAACATCCCAGGGATGTGTTGCTGTGTCCCTCTATGCTGCCTTTGCATTTCCTGGTTATGTCATGCCCATTCCCGCACGGATGCTCCTCATGAGTGCTGGGATGAGAGGCCCCAGGATCTCCGGGACAAGCATGCCTCAGTGCTCTTCCGGCTGAACAGGAAGAGCCCCATCTGCTCCGAGCCCTGCAAACCTGACTTGTTCTGCTGAGAGCCGACATATTTTCCATGTAAGAACGATTGGGCATAAAAGGAGCCCTCAGACTCCACACTTTTTTTAATGTCTGCAAGTTCCTTTTGATGTATTGTTCTTACATAGATGTTTAGAGGAAGAAAGTAGTGACCATATAGACCTTCTCTTCTAGAAATATTGACTAAAACAAAATCAGGTTGGATGGAGCTTTGAGCAGCTGATGTGATGAAAGATGTCCCTGCTCGTGGCAGAGTGTTTGGACAAGGTGGTATTTAAAGGTGCCTTCCAACCCAAACCATCCTATGATTCTAGCATTCTGTGAAAAAGAGGTATACATATATAGGAATTGATGAAGTCCTCTAAGCCGTACAAAGAAAGCTAGTTCGGTGCTAAAAAGATGATATGCTGAAGTACCAGGCATTGGCAGATAATGTGGCATATTATAAAAATATTTGGTAAGAAGCACAAGCAGAATGAGAAGCAGGAAAGTTTATGTCTTCCTCTGAATGAGAAACTACAGGTCATTAGTTGATATGGAAAAAACTCAGACCCTTGTGAGATGCTGTTGAAAGCAGTATGATCTGGCAGACTTATGTATCAGGATTGACATCAGCCTGCAATATAAGATTGTACAGAGACATGGATCAGCGTTTTCTAGATTATAGAAAGTGAGGTGGACAATGGGCGGAATGAGTGAGCTGATAAAGTGAGGGATAGCTGGATACACAGTCAGGCAGTGTAAAAATGAGTTTCTAGCTTGATAGGTCATGCACAGAAGGTCTGTGCGCTGCAGTTCCCAATTTGGACAATGCCTTTAATACCATGATTTAACTTTTGGTCAGCCCTAAAGTGGTCAGGCAGTTGGACTAGATGATCATCGTAGGTCCCTGACAGAAAACTATCCTGTCCTATCCCATCCTATCCCATCCCATCCTATCCTATATCTTTCTAACATAGTGCCTACTGACACCCTGTGCTTCACCAGCATTGGCAGCATAAGCAGGATGTGGCCCACATTATCCATGTAAGGTATTCTCTCAAGTCACGCTACCCTTGGTGGAGCCAAGGGACTGTGGAACTCTTGCCCGCATTCAAGAAATATTTGTGAGATTTACTGTTGCTGTCAGGTGACTTGGACATTCAGTATCCCTGACAGTCCACCAGAGCCATGGCATTGCTTATGTGTTTACTACCAGTGATCGGGTCACCATAGAGGCATGTTGTTGATTATCTGTTTTATTGCCTCAATAGAATTTGGATTATGTGTTGTCAGACTCCATTACTGTTCAGACCACACTTTCTCTTAAAGATACAGAATATGGTAGAAGGACTGCAGACACCCTGCTCATGACGCCTGGAAGCCCAGGATCCGTCACTGTGTGGGCCATGCTGTCCCACCATCTATCCCTGCCTCTAGGTTTTATAGTCATTTATAGTCATTAGTCCAAACACTTCTTCCTTATCTTCTAATATATTTTACGAGGGCATGTAGTGATAGGACAAGGGGTA
Organism: Grus americana; assembly: GCF_028858705.1. Classification (NCBI taxonomy): domain Eukaryota; kingdom Metazoa; phylum Chordata; class Aves; order Gruiformes; family Gruidae; genus Grus; species Grus americana. The sequence goes on along the minus strand of NC_072873.1, from coordinate 7,563,723 downwards.
AGGGCTTTAAACTGAAGGAGAGTAGATTTAGATTAGATGTTAGGAAGAAATTCTTCCCTGTGAGGGTGGTGAGGCCCTGGCACAGGTTGCCCAGAGAAGCTGTGGCTGCCCCTGGATCCCTGGCAGTGTGCAAGGGCAGGTTGGATGGGGCTTTGGGCAAGCTGGTCTAGTGGAGGGTGTCCCTGCCCATGGCAGGGGGGTTGGAACCAGTTGATCTTTAAGGTCCCTTCCAACACAAGCCTTTCTATGATTCTATGATACTCAATATTGCTGCTGTGGACTCGAAGCAGTCACTGAGAAGTGCAGGCAGAACACATGAAATAACCTGCTGAGTTAAACAGTACTGGTCCCTGTATGGACTCCGGAGAGGCACCAATTGTCACTGATCTCCATCTGGGCATTGAGCCGTTGACCACTACCCTCTGGAGGTGATCATACAACCAGTTCCTCATCCATTGAACAGTCCACCCATCAAACTCATCTCTCTGCAATTGAGACAGAGGGATGTTGTGGGGGACCGTGTCAAACGCCTGATGCCAGAATGCAGGGACTGATTGCTACAGGCTTAGGAGCAGCTGAGTATGTCTTCCTTAGCTCCAAGGAACAGTGACTGGAAGGGACCCATTATCCTCTGTCCCACCCTCCCCTTCCCCTGGCAATGATGAAAGGTCTGCTTGTGCCCGCACCTTCCCCCCCACCACCCAAGGCAATGCCTTTCTTCCTTGGAAACACGAGACAAGGACACCAGAAAAGGATTACGTGGAGGCAGAGGATGTGATGCGGAAAACTTTAATGACTCTGACGTGGGAAACAAGGTCAGTTCTAGAGGAGGCTGCCAGTGCAGGGAGAGCACCAGCAGCTGCAGAAAGTCTGTGCCCATTGCCCACGGTGGAGATCCCTCAAGGCATCCATCTGCCTGTCCTGAGAGGGGTCAGCAGATGCCTCAGGTTGGCTCCGGGGGTTTTGCGGCCCAGAAGAACAGAAGACAAGACAGAGATGGAAGAGGGTGGAAGGCCATGGAGTTAGACTTCGGCCATGTTTTCAGAGAGCCCCAGCTGCCCTCCTTTGAAGGGCAGCACTGGATGCTCAGCCTCTCTGAAATCGATGGCCAGGAGCTCTGCTCTCAGTTGACAATCTAGGTCTGGATTCCTGGGGGTGCTTGTCCAAGCTGTCACCAGTGGCTTTAGCAAGGGGGGCACCTTCTGCTGCCACAGTAACGGCTGGTGATGCAGGAGAGGTCACAGCACCCAGAGTTGATGGGCACTCCGTCACGGCTGAGGATGCTGCCAACAGCAGCGGAGGTGGAGGAGCCCACAACGGTGTTCTGTGGGAAGGAGCTGAGGATGGGGCCGGGCAGGGTCACCACCACGGGGGAGGGCTCAATGACGACTATGGAGTTCTGGCACTGCCTGACGCAGGGCTCATTGCAGCTGTTGGCCAGCGGGGTCGGGCCGCAGGGCTGGCAGGGCTGGCACTGGTTGTAGCAGGACATGTCTCAAAGGTGGAGGTGAACCTGGGAGAGAGGACAGGGGGAAGCAGAGCACAGGGGTAACTGAGGAAGAGCCTGCAACCCCACCAACAGGAAGCCAAGGCACCTGCTGGGTGGGGAGGTAGAGGCTGTGCAGGGGGGAACAAGGGCTTCTTTGCCTGAGCCCAGCAGGGTTCTTCAGACAGCAGCCAGGCCCAGGGATCCTCCTGCCTAGCCTATAGCCAAGAAGCTACCCCAGCCCAGCCCCAGCCTATCTCCATGACAGACCATCTCGCCTCTGCTCTCTCCCACGATCATGATCACAGAACACTAACAGAAGACCAAGGAGCAGGTATCACCTGGGATGTCGTGGAAGGCAAGAGTCCGTCCTAGAGGAGGAGGCGGAGGAGAAAAGGGGGTTCCAACTCACCTGTTTCCCAAGGAGGAGGCGGTGATGGAAGTGGTTGAGAGAGCGACCAGTTGGTCTGGCTTTTATACTGGCCTCTAGACTGCCTGAGGCCCAAAGGCAGTGCTGCATAAGCTACAATTTTCCTGCCTGCTCCGAATGAACGGAAACATCCCAGGGATGTGTTGCTGTGTCCCTCTATGCTGCCTTTGCATTTCCTGGTTATGTCATGCCCATTCCCGCACGGATGCTCCTCATGAGTGCTGGGATGAGAGGCCCCAGGATTTCCGGGACAAGCATGCCTCAGAGTGGGCAGAAGACATGGACTAAGTGCCAGAGGGGTCCAGTGGAGGCAGGTGATGTCTGCCTGGGGCACTCTGGTGGGTTTCTTTTTTCATCCTGCTGACAGGAAGAGCCCCAGTGCTCCCAGGCCTGCAATCCTTGGCTTGTCCCCCAAGGGCTCCTGTGAGTATGTGCCCTGTGCTCCTCTTTCCTTCCCTCATGGCTCGTGCCAACAGTCAGTGGCTGTGTCTTCCCGGGCAGGCAGGCTGCACTTCAGCTTTTCAACTCGCTTGTACCTTAAGCTGCCCTCAGGAGGAAGTTGCCAACCTCTTTGGGGTTGACAGCCTTGAGGGTTCATCGATTGTGGGGAGAGGCCCAAATGCCCTCCAGCTCAGTTAGACCATGTTGTCTACAACTACGTCCAGACAGGTTTTGTCTGTCTCCACAGAGGAAGACTCCATGACTTCTCTGAACAACCTGTTCCGGTGTTTGACATCCCTCACAGCAAAAAGTTTTTTCTTTGTGTTCAGATGGAATGTTATTTGGGTTGTTTTTTGCCCATTGCCTCTCATCCTGCCAGTGGGCACTACTGAGAAGAGTCTGGACACATAAACAAAACAAAAGGTCTCTGCTTCATGGTGCCCCTGGAGCAGGGGATGCACTCTGCTGTCCTTGGATGACCTGCTGCCTGGGAAGGAAGGGAAACCAGCAGTAACAATGGAAAGCTTGGGATGGCAGACTGAAGGCATCAGGGAGGAATCTGATGGGCACTTCAGCTTTTCAACTCTCTTTTACCTTAATCTGTCGTCAGGAGGAAGCTGCCAACCTCTTTGGCCTCCTCCTCTCTGTGGACGGTCTCTGTCCAGACTTAACATAAGACTTGTCTTAACAATGTTGCCTGTGCATCTGTCCTGCTTAGATTGCCCCATCCCTGCTCTGGCAGGGAGGTCCCCAGCAGTTCCTCAGTCACACTCTCAGCCCCTCGTTGTCTATGGGGACGCAGACGGGGACACAGCACTCAGGTCTCACTGGACCTCGAACCCTGGCCAACTCTTTCCATGCTGCCTTCAGGCAGCCTCGAGGGGCTGAGCTGTTTCCCAGGGTCATGACTCATGTAAAAGCTTTGAGGTTACAGGGGACAACAAATGTGGTAGCGGTGTTTCCAGGAAAGTAAGTGTCCTGGGAAAGGGAGACTGGGGGCAGCCTGGAAAGACTGACAACAGCCAACTGGACCTGTCAGGAATCACATTAGAGCAGTCAGAGCATGTGGCTGCAGCTTCTCCAGATGAAAGACTTCATTGGGCAAATGCCAAATCATTTTGCAAGGATGCTTGCTTTTAAGGAAAAGCTTTTCAGAGCCGAACCGGTCGGTGGCGGTTTCCCCTGTGTGGTGATGCCAGCTGATGCGGGAGTTCCCCTCGCCTTCCCCAGACCATGGGGCCCTGAAGCTAAGTCTCCTGCATCTCATCCAAGGCCAAAAGGCTGGGAACAGCTTTTCCCAGGCACTCCCTCTGGATGGCATCCCTTTCCTCCACCGTGTCGACTGCACCACACAGCTTGGTGTCGTTGGCAAACTTGCTGAGGGTGCACTCGATCCCACTGTCCGTGCCGTCGACAAAGATGTTAAACAGCGCCGGTCCCAGTACCGACCCCTGAGGAACGCCACTCGTCACTGATCTCCACTTGGACATTGAGCTGTTGACCACAACTCTTTGAGTGCGACCGTCCAGCCAATTCCTTATCCACCGAGTGGTCCATCTGTGGAATCCATGTCTCTCCAATTTAGAGACAAGGATGTCATGTGGGATAGTGTCAAATGCTTTGTACACGTCCAGGTAGATGACATCTGTCACTCAGATCGATCCCTCAGTGCCTCAAAATTGGTCTTCCCTCTGTTTGTTGCATTTAGAGCAGTGCCTTTAACTTCTAAATTACACTTTTCTCTAGACTGCAAGAAGCTGATATTATTATAAAGCTCTAGGTGTGCATATGCTGTTTTGAAGCAAGCTACGGAAATGTTAGTATTGTACCCCAGGGTACGTGTGCTCAATGGAAGCACATGGTGGACTGCTGCTTCCTCTGCCCCAGCTGTGTTTGAGGGAGGGAAAGAGAAAGACACAGCATGTCCTCACGCAAGGAAAGCCCTTGGGCGACCAGCCAGGAATTGCAGGGCTGGGAGCAGCTGGGCCCCTTCCTGTCAATGCAGCCACAGGCAACCCCACGAGCGTGCCCCAGGCCAACATCACTTGCCTGCCCTGCACCTATCCGGCACCTGAGCTGAGTCTTTTGCCGGCACTGACACATTCTTGCCCCGGAAATCCTGGGGCCTCTCAATCCCAGCACTCAGAAGCCGCCTCTGTGAGGGAATGGGTATGGCAAGAGCCAGGAAATGAATAGGCAGTGTTGGGGAGAACAACCACCCAGCCCATGTCATTAGCTGAGATGATTTCTGTTCGTCACGAGCACCTTAGAAGATTGCCACTTCCGTAGAAGCTGCCTCTGGGCCTGGGGCAGGTCAGGGCCACCATAAAAGCCAGTGCGACTCCTCGCTCTCTCATCCACTTCTCTTGTCTCCTTCTCCTTGGGAAGCAGGTGAGTCTGAAGCCCTTTCCCCACGCCCTTTTTCTGGTCATGCAGATGCGTGCTCCTCCATCCTGTGCTGGGTTGTGGCGCTGCTTGTCATGGGAGGGGGGAGAAGGGCAACAGCGAGTGTCTGGGACTTGCCTGAGGAGGCTCTTCTTTTAAGAGATAGTCATCAGCCACCTTGGGGCTGGTGGCACTTTGCAGTACCATGTCCGGATGAGGCCAAGAAACCCTTTTCCCTCACTGCAGGCGCCTTTCACATGCTCACAGTGGGGTGTTGGACTCGCGACAAACTGCTCCTCACATGTACCTGTGCTCTAATTAGTCTCTACCCTCTCTCCCAGGTGTACCTCTGGCCCAGAGAAATGTCCTGCTACAACCAGTGCCAGCCCTGCCAGCCCTGTGGCCCAACCCCGCTGGCCAACAGCTGCAATGAGCCCTGCGTCAGGCAGTGCCAGAACTCCATAGTCGTCATTGAGCCCTCCCCCGTGGTGGTGACCCTGCCCGGCCCCATCCTCAGCTCCTTCCCACAGAACACCGTTGTGGGCTCCTCCACCTCCGCTGCTGTTGGCAGCATCCTCAGCCGTGACGGAGTGCCCATCAACTCTGGGTGCTGTGACCTCTCCTGCATCACCAGCCGCTACTGCGGCAACAGGTGTCAACCCTGCTAAATCTGCTGGCAGCTTCCCCTGGCAAGATCCTCCAAAGACCTCAGAACGTGCTGCTGGAGAGGAGGCAGAGATTCAGGGCATTCTATGTAGAGCTTTGGGCCATTGTTTCCTTCTTCCACTCTCCTCTCTCTCCTTCCTTTCCTGTTGCTGTCTCTCAACACCAGCCTAGCGGGGACCTGTTGGCGTCTCTCCCTCTGCAGAGTGGGCAGGCAGACAGTCGTGGCTTCAGGTGCTCTCTGTGAGCCACCTCCTTCTCTTCTTTAGACTCATTAAAGTTGTGCTGCATTCAAGCCTGGGCCTCCGAGTCCTCCTTCCTTCTGTGGCAAGTCTTCCAGTCTGGTTATGACAAAAGGTGGCTTCTTGGGGAGAATTAGCTTGGGCGCAAAAGAGGACCCTTCCTCATTCCCAGAAGATGGGAAGGGTAGGACTCACTGCCCTGGGTTGTCTTTTTTGCCCTGTCCTTGGAGTTGAGGAAGATATTCTTGGCTACTTCACAGCAGATGGCCACCATTCCTTCCAGCCTTGCTGTATATCTTCCTAGATGGGCCTGAAGCACTGCTTCCTGGATCACATTCTGTGAATGGGGAGACCAAGCCCTGTGTGAGGAGCCCATGGCTGCCAATGGATGAGGTCAGCAGCCCCTCTGGCACTCTGGGAAGGGATCTCCTCTAGCTCTGGATTGAGCTGTGCTGGGGGATGAGGCTCGAATAGAGGATGGCTCCAAAGGGTTGAGGAGTGGGCATATGGAGTCAACAATACCACAATTTCATCCCCACCTTCCCCTCCCCTCCATTACCCAGTCTAAGGTCCATGGCCAGCACACATGGGCACAGGCTGACAGGCGCCTCATACAGTCCTTCAGCACCTGGCATGGCCCAGGTGCTGTCCAGGCACGCAGGGCTGAGGTAATGCACAAGTTAGGATTGGTAGCAACCACACAACGGAGTCCCCACTCTCTGTGAACCCAGCACCCCCATGGGCCGCTGCAGCTCTGGGAGAGCACCCAGTGCCCAAATACCCGTGGCTGCTCTGTGGTTCCTTGTCTCCTTTAAGCCTAGGGCAGCTTTCCTGAGCCTTTAAGGTTGTACCACTGCCAGATCCCAGCTCTGCTCTGGAAAGGCTCTGTGCAAGAGCAGTTACCCCCTCCATCCCCACTGGGCCACTGCGGCAACAGTGGGACACATTTCTGTGCTCAGAAGCTTCTCTGATCTGTCTCTGCTGGGCCATTCGCATGTCTCCTGTGTTGGCTGATATTCTCAGGCACCAGCTGGACCAAAAACCTTGGCATATCAGAGGCCTTGGCCAGGAGGAGGTGCCAAGGCAGAAGGGTGGCCATGCACATCGGGAGCTCTGTGGACTGCCTTCCCCGCAGCAAAAGGTGAAATTCCAGCAGAGGGGCTTTCTGCCTGGAGGCTCAGTTATGAGATCCTTCATCTGCCTCCTAGCCACCCAACTGTGAAGCAAAGCGATGAAGGCGTTGAGGCACTGACCCCATCTTCCCTGTTATCGAGGTCTGTGTAAGCCCAGCTCAGCAGGCCCTAAGTCCACAAAGCATCTGCTCCCTGCATATCCCTGCAGGAAATCCCCGCTCTCTGGCCACCATCCCACCATTTACAGGCAGACGGTGACTGGGCAGATGGCAGCAGTGCGCAGAGTGTCCCCACAGTAACATGAGCTCTCCGCAGCCCAGTGATTCCCTACCTTCTCATGGCTTGTTTCAGGTGTTCATCTTCCCTGAGCCTGGGTGAACTACTACTTAATTAACGCTGTTAATGCCAACATTTAGGTATGCTTTTCAGTGATACTTGAAGATTTTTTAGATGTCAGACTTCAGTCCCAGGTAGTGGTCTAAATCCTGGCATCCCTCAGGTATCCATGGTCTCCTGGGTGCAGAAAAGGAACTCCTGAAGGCACTTATGGCTCAAAATAACATCTCAGGCGTACAGTGCCCCATGGACCACATGAGGTTCTACTCACGCTCCTCCTGCCTACAGTTTGGGGCAGAGGCGCCATCTTTGTCCATCCCTCTGGGTGCTGGGCACCTTCTTTCTGTGCCCAGAAACCAAGGCTTCACCTCCTCCTTCATGAGACCTGCCGCCCCTGCACTGGGGTCTGTTGCCAGCACCCAGGCATCTCCAGTTCCTCCCCACTGTGGGCATGGCCCCCACGGGTAGCCCCACAGGTTGAGAATTGGTCGTGCCCTGGGGACACGGTGGTACAGGACAGGCACCAACCCAACCATAGCACAAACAGGGGGGATGACCCTGTCTGTACTCAGCTTCCCTGGCTCCCCAAGTGCTCTGAGGCAGGGACAGCCTGAACTCTGCTCACATCGCCACTGCTCCTCACATGCAGGCCAAGGCTTTCCCAGCGCTGCAGTCCCTGGCTGTTGGAGATCTGTCATTACCCCTTGTCTGCTCCATGTGGCTTCTTGTGATGACAGAGCCTCCGTCCTCTTTGTAGCCACCCTTTAAGTAGGAGACTACTGTGATGAGGTCTCCCTCGAGCCTTCTGTTCTCCAGGGAGAAAAGATTTTCCTCCTTCAGTCTTTCCTCATAGGATAGGTTCTCTAGCCCTTTGGTCATCTTTGACACATACAAGGTGATAGCAGCAGGCGGCAGATCAGGATCAGTGGAGGCCAAGTCAGGGGACTCAGATCCCAGCAGTGGCAGCTCCCATCTCCAGCACATTAGTGACCAGGCTTTCCTAGGTGGTTTAGCCCTGGAACCTGATCTACCTGATCATCCCAGATCAAACACAATATTCCTGAGCAAGTCTCAAATAGATGTGCAAGAGAAGAGGAGGAGTAACCACACTGACTGTGTTTCTCCTGGGCAGCTTAAAAAATATACAGCTCATGCTCAACAATAGTCATAGATGACCATGCAGTCAATCAATCTGATCTTGGAAGCATGATAAAGTGCATCATTAGCAATATTCTACTGTATAAAGAACAGAGATTCAGAGAGATGACTGGATGTTTTTGAGGAAAAATCTCATCCTCTCACACAGGAAGAAGTTCCAGATGACTACTACAAGCATGGCCCTGATCGCAAACACAGTTTGGACGCTTTCAGTGTTCCACAGCTGATAGCTCAATATGCAGTTTGGTTTATCTGGAAAGGCTTTTAACCTATGCAGAGATTGACATATGCCCTAGTAACTGAAAGAGGATAGTCCCAGGAGATGTAATTCTGTCTTCTACGCTTGCTCCATGCAGTGACAATGAGGATGTCATTCCCCAGCAAGGTTAGAAGATACATGGAGAAGATAATGGCACACGGGACCATGTGCTCACCTAGAGAGGTCGGGAAGCCCAGAGGAATGACATCAGTTACAGGTGTAACTTGTTCTCCTTTGCCATGGCTCTAAAAATTACAAAGGAGGTTATCTCAAAGTACAAAAAAAAAAAAAAAAAAAAAAAAAAAAAAAGAATGTGACGGAAGGCCCTAACCAGTACAAATTTCAGCTCGAGATTGCAAATAATCACCTGCATGATCATCCACACTAAGCCAATTCTGTCCCCGGAGGAATGCGTTCTCTTAAACCAAAAGTGAACATAAATGGAATTTAAGGATGCTATAAAAATAGCAAAGTGCAGTGGGTTTTTTTCCAGTTCAGCTACTCCTGACATGTAGCTCTCAACAGTTTGAAGACGATAATGAGAATTTTTTTTTTAAATGTACTCCTTTTTGACTCTGAGCCATGCTATTCTCCCTTGTGTGATTTTATTCTTTCAAAGAATAATTGCAATTTCCCAGTTCTCAGAAAGATGTCAAATGGGAGTCTTGTCCATGTTCTTTCCTGACTGTGTTCCTTGTCCTGTCCTCCACCTTCTTACTTCTTGCTTATGTTTATGTGGGATCCACACCGAGCTGAGGGGCATTCTGAGACCAACACTCCTGTTTGTGTGTGAGAAAGTCAGAAAACCACCTCCGGGAGGACATCCTGGGGGCGATCCTACAGACGGCCATGTGGAAGAATCATCCCCTGAGCTCTCCACAGACACAACGTGCATCCAGTTTTCTAACTGTAGGTGTAGGCGAGGAAGCACAGAAGATGTGAACATGTTAACTGAGCAGGTTAATGCAGAACCTGTCTTTGCTTCTCAGTGGCCATCCACCTTTCCGTCCCTCTCAGGCACATGACACCTCTTTTCTTCACGTGCCTCATTCTCTTTGCCTCCTGATTGTCCCTGTTCTGTCTCTCCTTCTCACACATCCCAATTTGATACAGACTAAGTTCTGCCTGTCACTCCAGAAGGCTTCACTGCTTACACATACACTTTTACTGTCTCAGAAAGGAAAACTCAGCTAAACCATCTTTGTAGCCACCAGGGCTGGTTTTGTCACCTTCCCACACAGTTGCTCTCCAAGGTCAGCTCTTTGCTCCACCAAATGGATTTAGCATGACACGGTGCACAGAGGGACAAACTCATTCCTAGAAATGGACTGAACAGCTGGCTTTTGTCAGGAAATGGGGGCACCGGGATTCTCGCCAGCAAAACAACGGTGATTCCCCTGAGATGGAGGAGAGACGTGAAAAGCAATGGATTGGCTTGGGGCATGGGTGGGAATCCAGTAGAACAGACAGTCTTCCCCAGTCTCTGGATAATGGGTCTTTTTCACATGCCGAGGGTTTGGCTGATGTCCAGGTGCGTGGCTAGGAAGGGATTTTTCCTTCCTCGGGCTATTTTGGCTAGGAATACACCCACAAGAGCAGTCGTGTCTCACCACAAGGGCTCCTTTCTGCAAGAGTGTGCTTCAGAATGAGAGCGGGAAAAGCCAGTCAGATACATCTTCTTAATACTCATTCCCATGCCTCAGTTAGTTTCATCTCAGGGGGTTTGATGGAGCCTGTTGTGGTTCATACGGCATCCCTCAATAGCTCTCCCCCAAGTCCAGGCACTCCTTGAACTTGACGGTTTTATTGGGCTATTTTGCTTTTTTTCCCAAGACCCTGGATCTGAACTCAGACCAAAAAGTCACACCAGCATGCTGTTGCTGACCTTTGTCTTTGCTACACAGGCTGGGGAGGCAGAGACCCAGCCTCACCACAACCCCGGCATGCCACTGCTGGACAAGCTTAGGTCTACAAGCACGCAGTGCTGGGGAGGGAGACACTGCACAGGGAACACACACAGACACACACAGACACACTTCTTCTGTGTGATCGCGCATGCTGTGGTTACCAGTGTGGGCTCAGTGGAGAGACAGGTGGTGCTGTCCTGCAGCTTGGCATCCTGCACATGGAAAAACACCGGGGATTTCTCCACAGAAAGCACAGAGGAGAACCTCTCTGAATATACACAAGGTTTGGATTTATCCATCCACAGCAGGATCTGAGAGACCTGGGTCAGCGACCCCTCTTGCTCCAATCCTTCTAGCCTGAAAGACACATCTCACCAAAGACTGCAAGTCCCATCAGGTTTGCCAGAAAAAAAAACAGGACTATGTCATGCTTTCCCTTTCACAGGTTGACCACAGAGTTTCAAGAAAGAGGGAGTTGGTGCTTGCAGGTTCACATCTTCTTCCTCTGTCTCCAAACCTCACTGTGGAGAGTAGAGAAAATCTCTTTAACTGCTGCTGCAGACAGACCTCCTTACACCCCCACACTGCTGACCCAGGGAGGCTCTCTAGAGACATGATAGACTGGTGCTCGTCCCAAGGAAAGGAATCAAGTTGCAATCTTTGCTATGTCACAGGTTCCCTAGGGCCAGGGCCAGGTCTTTCAGCACTTGGAGATTCTTACTTGAGCAGTGAGGCAGCAGCTGGGCTTTTCACAGACCTCTAAGTCAGAAGGTATTTGAGCATCCTCTCAGGCAGACATGCCTGCTGTAGAACTGCTGCCTCCAAACTCCAGGTCACATGGGACAAAGGGGCCTTGGGCACCTGAAAAGTCGTGTTGTAGATTAAGGAACAGATCATGCAGGCCACTGCCAGGCAACAGAAGGCTGCCAGGAGCCTTCCAGTATCTTGTGTGTCATGGTGATCTTCCAGGCAGCTTCTCTCCCTAGCTGGCATCATGACTCACAAGTCCATGATCCTCCCTCCTCTTCCTTAGTTTTCAGGTGACTCATGTGGAGGGAAAATTCCTACTGACTCTGGCCCAGTCCCCTCCCTCAAGACAACCTGGGGAGGTCAGCTTTTACCTCCTGATTCCTCAGGCTGAACATGAGGGGATTCAACAGGGGCATCTTTGTGGTGCAGAAGTCAGAAGACCACTCTGTCCTCGGGTACTTGAGACCATGGGCAAATAATTGGTGGCCACTACATTGAGGTAGGCAGCGCAGATGGAGAAGATATGACACTTGCCCAAGACAGAGTGGACTCTCAGGACAGACAAGATGACGCAGACGTAGGAGGTGGGGATGGAGGTGAAACGGGTGATAGTGATGATCGTGCCAAGAAAGATCACCACCCTCTCACTGAGGCTGGTGCCCCCACCAACTGGCCTTTGCACATCTTGGATGTTCTCGGGAGCTGGATGGAGCCGAAGCTTATGTTCACTCTATCCATTCAGAAAGACACGGGGAAAGGAGTAGGGATCCACACAAGGAATCTGTGGAAGAAGGGATGGGGCTGCCATTCAGTGTTTAGCATCTCAGGTCTGGGAATGATGGCCAGGATGGGGCAGTGTCTCTGGGGAAGCTCCCCAGAGCAGAGATTGCCAGTCTACTTGGAGCATCTCCATGAACACCAAGGCCAGAGCTTGGCTAGCCCTGTGCCCCAGCATGGGGGAGATGAGTCAGGTCCCTCCTTTGAATTGCTCCTTGCACTCCACAAGAGCTACAAGAGAGTTCCGAGTTGTGCACGGGCAGGCGGTAACTCAGATCTTTGTGACAGGAGGTACTTGCCACTGGTGTGGGCTGAGTTGTGCCAGACTCCCTCCTCAGGTTAAACAGGTCTCCCCTTGACCACCAAGAGTCACTAGGCCATGGCTCCACCATGCATGTCCGCCCTACTCAGAGGAAAGGCACCTCCAGGGTGCCTCTCTCCTGCCCTGTCCTGCTGACGAGGGGAGTAATAGAGTGGCTTGGTGGGCACGTGGCACCCAGCCAAGGTCGACCCACCACAGCAACACAATCCAGTGTGTCACTCTGCTGCCATCACTGTCCTTCAGAGGTCAGAAAGAGTGAGAAGAGCTAAACTTCATTGGCAAGTGGGGGAAAAGAAATCTAACTTCTCTATCAGTTCACCTTCTTAAAAGAAAGACTGAAATTACGTCGTTCAGCTGTCATCAGCTGGACTGTTTTGCCTTCATGCAAATGGCACTTGCAGTTCCACAATTAAGCAGTGAAACAATGAGGCCACTGGGAGGGGGCTGACGGACTGTGAGCGCTGTACCCTGAAGTGATGACAGTGCAGCATGGACCACCTGGACATTCTCTTCACTGCAAGAAGGACATTGAGGTGCTGGAGCATGTCCAGAGAAGGGCAACAAAGCTGGTGAAGGGTCTGGAGCACAAGTCTTATGAGGAGCGGCTGAGGGAACTGGGGTTGTTTAGTCTGGAGAAGAGGAGGCTGAGGGGAGACCTTATCACTCTCTACAACTACCTGAAAGGAGGTCGTGGTGAGGCGGGTGTTGGTCTCTTCTCCCAAGCAACAAGTGATAGGACAAGAGGAAATGGCCTCATATTGCTCCAGGGGAGGGTTAGGTTGCATAGTAGGAAAAATTTCTTCACCGAAAGGGTGGTCAGACATTGGAACAGGCTCCCCAGAGAGGTGGTGGAGTCACCGTCCCCGGAGGTGTTCAAGAAGCGTGTAGACATGGCACTTTGGGACGTGGTCTAGTAGACATGGTGGTATTGGGTTGATGGTTGGACTTGATGATCCTAGAGGTCTCTTCCAACCTTAAAGATTCTAATAATTCTAATAATTCTAATTGGACAGTCAACTTCTCAAAGGAATTTCAGTTCCAGAAAGGACTTGGATCCAGCAGTTCTCAGATCTCAGTGAGTATGAGCTTCATTTCTCAGAAACACATTCTAGGATAAAATTACTGCTTCTCTAGCCTTACAAGAGAGAGTATTTCATAGAAAGTTAAGATTTTAAATTGGGGTGTGTGGGGGTGTGTGTGGGTGTGTGTATGGGGGTGCGTGTGGGTGTGAATACACTAATATTAAGGGACTATCACCAGAAAGTCTTCCACAGTCATAGACGATGCCTATTCTGTTTCTTGAGTCTGCCCGGAATGCCATCAGGAGTGGAAATGGATGTTTCCACAGAAGACAACTCAATGCTAAAGTAATAGAATAATAGAATCATAGATCATCATGCACTGGGTTGGAAGGGACGATTACTGTAGTTAGTGTCTGGGTCCCTATCTTAATCATGGTGTCCTCATATGCGGCTTGGGTCTCTGTCTCAACCATCGTGTTCTTTGATGTAGTTTGGATCCCTGGCTCAATCAAGGCATTCTCAGCTGTGTTTTGGTCCCTGTCTTAATCACGGTCCTCTGATAGAACTGAATTGTAGCTTGACAGGCACAGGCCAAGCCTCAATGCAGTGCTAAAAGCTGCTGGTTTTCACTGGGGTAGGCAAGGCATCCTTTTATTAGGTGGCATGTCAATTTACCAGGAATGCTACCTTGTTCAAGTGTAAAATCCCAGACTATGGGAGGTGATGACTGTCCTTGGCATTTGCCCAAATCCTTCCACACACCCTGCCACCCAGGGACCGGCCACCTCTCAGGGCACGTTTCACTGTTGCCGCACCCAAAAGTTGTCTCTTGTTATGCCAGCATGACACCAGATTCCGCAAACCCCACAATAAGTCAGCAGTGTTACTTAGTAGAGCTGTTACTTAAACAGCTCAAGGGTGAACAGGGTCCTCGAAGCCTGCACAACAAAACAACCCAGGTGGGAAAAGGCAGGTGTACTCCCTCATCCTCTCCACAAGACAGCTCCCCAGCACAGTAAGGGCCTCAATGCCAGGGCAAAGCACATAGCTTTTGCTTCTATTAGCCTGCTCCAAGTTCAGCCAAATAAAGAGATAAGCAGTGCAGCAAGCAAACTCCCTGACCCACACAAAGGCCTGCCAGTTAGAAACTACTACAGCCATAGCACACTCAATTCAAAACTGCCGTTGTCTCGAGCCCCATGTCGAAGGCGAAAGACTGGAGTGAGTTGCCCTTGTCTGGCCTCCCGGTGCCCATCGTGACACTCTCTCACTCCCCCTACTCAGTGGGAAATAAGACTAAAAAGTCATGGGTTGAGATAAAGGCAGTTTCATGAATAAAAGCAAAGGTTGCATGCAGAAGCAAAGCAAAAAGATTTATTCGCTACTTGCCATCGGCAAACGATTTTCAGCCCCTTCCTGCACAACAGGGCCAGAGTACGTGTAGTGGTGCCTTCAGAAGACAAACGTCCTGAAAACAAATGCCCCCCTCCCCTTTCTCCTGCATTTTATTGCTGAGCCTGACATCATATGGTATGGAATATGCCTTTGGTCAGTCTGGGTCTGCTGTCCTGGTTATGTCCCCTCCCAACCTCTTGCCCACAGCCAGCCTACTGGCCTTTAGGAGGTGGGGTTGGAGAGACACCTTTGCTGCTGTGCAAGCACTGCTCAGCAATAGCCAAAACTTTGCTGGTGCATCAACACCATTCTAGCTACAAATATGAAGCAAAGCACTATGAGGGCTGCTGTGGGGGCAGCTAACTCCATCCCAAACAGACCCAATACCTGTGTTACAGCAAAATCAAATGTAGCATGCAATTCAAACCAAGACAGTTGCTGCTAAAGACATCTATCGTATAGCCCTACCCCTGTGACAGTTAATGTTTATCCAAACAATGTGCTCTTCTTCTGTTAATTAAGATGAGATTGTCAAAAGGCAGAAGCGTAACTGATATACTGCTCGTTTTACCAAAAAACCTTGAAGAATTGCTGAGGATTGCCAAAGAAGTAGAAAACTAGGGGAAAGGTAATTCCAACGGGGGGAGACCCCAACCACCGACTTCACGGACCACCCACCCTAATTACACCACCGACTCAAAAGAAAGAACTACTAGGCATGCGAACTAATTTACACAGGAGGCTAAGGTTCATTAACCAATCATATAATGATAAATAATACATATGTAGTAGAAACATGAATATGTTAATATTAAGTGTGTAAATGACTGTTGATTTGTAGAGTCGGTGTGCTGGCTTGGGGCAGTCACCCATATCTGTGCGAATACGCAATAAAATACCTCTGCTCTGTGTGTTTATTGGCGTATCGCACACTAGGTAAACAACCCCCCAGTTTTGGGACAACACCTGTGTGCTCACATTTGAGTAAGCGTTTGTGTTGGTGGAGGTACACTGTGTGTGTTTTCACCTATGTATATGTGTGAGAGATGTGCACACACATCTATGTGCACATGCTTGGGGCAATACATGAAGGTGTGTCCAAATAACCACGTATATATGCGCACTCTTTGTGTGTGCATGTGAGCACGTTTTTACATGCACTTTGGTGTATGTGGTTGTGAAATTCCTTTCATTTGCTTATAAGTCAATAGGTGAGGTCAGGATGAAGACAAAGGGTCCAAGTGAAACCTTCAGTGAAACTGTGGTCTGACTCGGACATCCCACAGGGGCAAGATGCTGTGACTGTCCCGGTTCGCCCATGCCTGCTGCACCATTTCTAATGGATGTTATCTGGATAACAGCCCCTCTGCTTGCAGACCTCTTTGCTAAGAAGCAGGAGTGGTGACACTTGGGAATTGGACCCTCCCCTTCCTCCATCCCAGCCCAGGAGACAGGAGCAAAAGAAGGACATGTGGGGAAAAACTGAGACGACTCCTTCAGCTCAGAACAACATAACAGACCACCTGGAGAGTACCCAGTAAGAGTAAACAAGCACTCCACCAGCCCTGTCCTGGGACAGCTGAGTGGTCTTGGCCTCCAGAGATGGCAGGCATCCCAGTCTAAGAGCTCAGGGGCTAGATACGGCGTCCCCTGATTTCCTGGGGATGACAATGAGCAGGGTGAGATTCTCCCTCCCGATGCTTTTCTGCAGCCCAAAGCCAATGCCTGAGACTCTTGCAGAGGTGGAAGGGGGCATGGGGACAGTTGGACCCGTGCACGTGTGGGGGATAGGGAGGGAAGAGAGGGCCCTGCTGCTGTGGTATCCTCTATTTCCCATCAGCAAGCACGACTGTGCAATAACTACAGATGTGGAAAGTCTGTCTGGAAGAAGGGAAGCAAGTCACCAAGAGGAATAGCCCAAGGAGAAGCACAAAAGAGGACTTCCTTCCCAAAAGGGGCCAACATTTCACCATCTCCTAAAGTGTCCTTTCTTCCACTGCCAGAAGTCCCCGAGGGGAAAAGGGTATTTTCCTCATCCACCCGGGGAATAGCAGCAGGCTTTGGGGTGTGTGGCCTTCAATTAGATGTCCATTTTCCCCCAGGGTCCAGTTACTGAGACTTAAACTGAGATTTCAAGATCTTGGTGGCTGAAAACAAAAGCAGTCGTCAACTCCTTTGGCTCTCCCTGTGCTACCTACAGGGACCATTCTTCCTCTCTCAGGACAGCAACATCAGGACCTCCGTCCCTTGGTCTCAGACCCTGCCTGACTCAGAACCAAGTCAATGAGCTGCTGAGTGTACTTGGCATTGGCTTGATCATGAGAGGCCTGTGTCCAGTCGCAAACATTAATGACACTCCATCAGAAGCATCTGCTCAGGGATGGCCTGGCGGGCAGGATTCCTCAGTCCGTCTCCCTGTACATAAAGTTAATCCCACTCCTTCAGTCTCCTTAGCACTGGGGAGAGGGGACATATCCTGGCCTGGAGGAAGATGCAAAGGTGTTTACCAGCAGAGCTGAAAGACTCCAATTATTATTATGTTGAATTAAACTAAGATTCCATGCTAGTGTGAACCTGTCCTTGCTGAGGCTTGAAATTTGCTGGGGCAGAGTGTGAAATTTGGAGAGGCAGGAAAAGGAGGGCTCAGGAGACAGAGCCTGTGCACTTGGCAGATCTCTGCCGGGTCAGTGCCATCACCGTTCAGCTGCTCCTTCTGGCCTGGGGAACCTGCTGCTCTGTGATGCTCATGGCCAGAGCAGTGGAGAGCGCCCCTGCGTTGGGCGGCACGCTCCCTCATGATGAGTGGCGCACAAGGACACTCAAATACCCGTGATCATGCAGATCTATGTGGAGTCATGCACAATTTTGCGCACCCACATGCATTCACAGAGATCCATATGCGCAAGTGTCCACACAAGAAGCACACATGCATTAACAGAAGTTAACTGTGGACTTAAATGAGGGGATGCTGGATCTCACCCCAGCAGGGAAGGTCTGGAGCACCTCGAGGTAGAATAAAGCTCCGGACACATCAATGCAATAGGACTCCCAGAGACTTCCGAGACCGGGCAGGAGGACAAACAGGCTGGCAGTATTCTCAGATATTCTCAAATCAAATCCCAGCAACACCGCCCACTCACCTGAGGAAGTGACAACAAATGCCTGTCTGGCAAGCTGGGAGGGAGCAAGTTGGGAGGAAGGGATGGAGGAAGAAACAAGGGTATAACATGCCCTCTCACACAGAAGCCTTTGGGTGTCTGGCTGAGGATTGTGCAGATGCAAGTAGTTAGGTCCAGGCCACAATCACCTGGGGATGGGACCTTTCTGGCACTTTGATCCACATCTTCTGCCTGTGTATTAACACACTCCTGTCCTTGAAATCCTTGTGCTTGTCATTCTAGCACACCGTGGGGGCTGTGGTCTCTCCAACTTGTCCAGCTGCTACTGCAGCAGAAGGTGCTTCCCCTCCTAAAGCTGCTAGCGAAGGCTCTGTCACGTGGTGACCCCTCACCATTCCCAGAGGAAAGGTAGAGTGGGAGATACTGAGTAGACCCCATTCAGGACCTGTCCCTTGGAGCTAAGGAAGGTTTCTCCAGAGCCAATGGCCATGAGGCCCTGCCTTGCTTTGTCCCTCCTGAGAAATGTCTTTGCAGCCTCAGAATATGTCCTGCAGGTGTGGACCCTGACCAGTGCTGGGCTCTGGTGAGGAGCCTGGGGCCCACAGGAGGCCCTTAGAGGGCAGCATCCCTACAGGCTCTTGTGGTCCTCTTGCTCTGCTGGGGAGGTGGCTCGGACAGAAGGTGGTGGTTAAGGATGGCACATTTTCCTGTACTGTGGGAAGAGGGAAGGGAAAGAGTTGCATCGCAGGAAGAGAGGATGGGGTGTTGCCTACATGTCCCAAGGGTGGCCAGAGGCTTACCAAATTATTGTTTTCACCAACAGAAGCCATTAGAGGATGTAATCTACCTGAGGAAGGGAAGGCCCTGAACTGCTTGCAGGAGACTGCTGAGCATGCTGACACGCATCCACTCAAAGTCCTGCTTGAAGATCTCTGCAGCAGGAATTAAACCCGTGCTCTGACCCAGCACACCTTGCAGCCCCTCACAGACAAAGCTGAAGGGGGGAGAAAGGAAAAACTGTTGAGAGGACGGGTAACCACAGATGTGAAGTGACGTGCTGATAATGCTGATAAAAAATTTCCACCTGCTAATTCACCATTTTTTGCCTGTTGAAGAGAGTATATTCGTCAGTAATTAATGCTGGAAGTAACTTCATCAGCTCAACTTCATTTCTATTTCTTCACCTCAGCATTTGCAGCTTGTGGGAAGTCAGGCTTGTCCCACACTCACAACCCACTGCTGCAGCATGGGTTCCTGCACAGAGGCTCTGGCTTGTTCCAGACCCACATGTTTACAGTCACCAGGGAGCTGCGAGGTTTCATGTATTCATTTGTGCGTTTATGTTTTGCAAACATGAGGAATTCTTGAGTCTTTGTCAAGAGGAGCAGTTCTACAGGTCTTATATTTTTTCCTTACATGCAGACAGATGTGGTCTGGCTGAATGTCTGGAGCTGACCTGGCACCTTCAACTCCAATGCTGTCCCAGCCAGATGATAACCAGGGTCAGCCCTCTCTCCCTAGCTAGCACAAAGTCCACGGCCCACACCTTGGAGCATGGGTAGCTGCACCAGCATAGGAGCAAAGCCAGCTATTCCTGGGAGAACTGACAAGATGGCACTTGGAGCCTTCCCTCCTCTTTCCAACCACACGCTCTGAGTTTGCCACAAAAGGTTTTGAACTATGGCAAAGAGGCAACGTGGGTTTGCGTTATTAGCTCTTCCCAATGAGATGATTCACCTTGCAAGGACGTAGCCAGGTAAGCAATTCGGAAATTAATGCACTCTGAAATTACCATGTCCATAATGAGTTGCCATAGAACCCTGAGATTTTGTGACAGGGAATGTTTGTCAGAGCTCTGTAAGGTCACCTTTACTTTGACTTGTTGCTCAGGCAAAGCAGAGTCAGACCTTCATTTGGGATAAACTGGTTATCATCGTTTATGACAGTGGGGGTGTTTTGGCCCTCTGATGCCAACAGAGACAATGGATTTACCCTGCCACTGCTTGGACTCCCTGTTTTTGTCTGGGCAGTCATTTTCTTTAGGCATGACAAAGATGTGCCAAAGCAGAATAAGACATTGCTTTCTATAGAATTGCAGACTGTCTACATTCCTGAGAGCTGGAGGAGGAGGGAACTGCACGTTGTGGATCCAGCTCTGATGTTTGATCACATGTCCGGGCAAAGCCTAGAATGCCACAGTCTAGAGAACACTGGAGGACTGCAGTTTGACCTTTTGGGTTTTCGGTAGGGACGGGTGGCTGTTGAGCTCCACTTCAAAGGGGTGGACTTGATCGTCCATGTCTGGAGGAAAGGTGTGTCCCAGTGGTTAGAGCAAGCACTGCTGGGGGTCATAGTGCCTTGGTCAAATTGTCAAGTCTCACAAGGAAGGGTGAGGCCAATTGCTTATAGACCCCCACACTCCCATTCCTCTCTGCTTTCCTGAAGTGTGTGGTCCAACACTTAGAGAAGCAGAGCTTGAAAGTGAAGACTTCTATGTTGCCTTCCCTTATTCAGGGTCAGGCAAGCAGTGTCCTACAATAAGAAGAGGACAGACATTCAGGCCCAAGAATAGTTCCATGGGAAGACTGAATCCCTTACCCGGTGTGGAAGAAGTCACCTCCCATCAATTGCTCCATAGGCAGAGCTCACTGACACTTTCAAAGATCATCCAGTTACTCCAGCACAACTCAAGCCTACCACAGAGCATGTCTGCCTCTCAGGGGCAAACAAGTCACTAACCACAGAACCCACAGTACCTCAAGAAAGCAAAAAGCTCCTGACCCCACAGGAAATTATGTCTCCTGAGTCAAGCCTTAGGGGCAGAAATCTTCTGGTAACCAGTCTCCCCCTTCCTGCCCTGGGATCTGGACAGGAGGAACAAGTGACCAGGAATTTTCTCTGCTCTTAAGGGGTCAGCCATTGAAGAAGATGAGTCATCCACGGCAGGAGGTAACACAAGAAACTTGCCCATGGCCATGTGGAAGATGGTCCTGGAGCTCCCTACAGCCACAATGTTTTTCCAGCTCTGGCCCCATAGGCGGCCAAAGAGACACAAAAGGCATGAGCATGTTGACTGAGCTCGTGTCTTCTGTCTGCACTTCTCAGTGACTGCTCGGTCTTGCAAAAGTCTTCCTTTAAAACCTCAAGTTTGCTTAAATTTGCTTTACGGGCCACCCGGGAGGTTATGAACATAAAGGCACAGGGAAAGACTTTTCCCATGAACAGAACCAGAATCAGATGTACAAGGGACAGAAAAATGCATTCTAGCATTAGCTAGTAGTGCCCACGTATTGTGACATAGTCACTATTATGTCTCTCAAGTTCCCTTTTCTCATGAAACCCTGAACCCTCCCTCACGCATCTTTGAGTTTTTACTAGGCATGAACAGAACGAGAATCATTCTCCTACTGGGACCCAGACCACAATTTTCTTACCCTGTTTTTGTCTGCAAATGAACCTACTCATTCACCTTCCAGTTTCCCACAGACATAGACCACCTCTTTTCTCCAGGTTCTTCATTGTCTTTGCCTAACTCTGATTCTCCTGTCTCTCCTTCTGAACCAACCCACTCCCGCCTTGGCACAAAGACTGAGTTTTGTGTGTCACCTCAGAAGACCTCACTGCAAACTCTTGCATGTTTACTCCTTCAGGAAAGAAAATCCAGCTAATTACTCCTTTTGGTCACCATGGCTGCTTTGGTTGTCTTCCAGCACAGCTGCTCTCCAGGGCCACCAGAGAGAAATGGCCCAAAGCATGGTGCACAGAGGAAGAAAACAGTCCACAGATACAGGAATCTACCAGGACTTAATGAACAGACGGGCTCCACTTTCTGCCACACTGGCCATTCTCCAGTACTGGAGAGGAGATACTACAAGGAGTAGAACAGTGGTGAAGGGGGTGCAGGGTGTGAGAGGGAGAGGTTAAACAGAGTATCTTCTCCTTTGTGTAGCTGATGCCTGATGCTAACAGTCTCAGCGTGTCTTTTCTGCTCAGTTGGCCTTCAGCTCCCGGCAAGCAGGCTTTCTTTCTGTCGGCCTTCCTGACATCTAGACATGATGTCATTCTGTGGTCCAAAAGTCATCAATCATTTCCTCTGTGATAAAGACTCCTGCCTAGCCCTCTCCTGCACTGACACAGCGCTCTATCTCACTTGCATGATACAGCTCTCTCTATCTCACTTGTCTGGTACAGCTCCAACATGTTCCTTGATATCAAACTGTCAGTGCAGAACTGACAGAAAGAAAGAGAAAGAGAGAGAGAGCGAGAAAGAGAGAGAGAAAGAGAGAGAGAGAAAGAGAGAGAGAGAAAGAGAGAGAGAGAAAGAAAGAAAGAAAGAAAGAGAAGAAAGAAAGAAAGAAAGAAAGAAAGAAAGAAAGAAAGAAAGAAAAAGAAAAGTCAGATTTACAAACTCAGAAACAAGAAAGTGAAGCGAAAAGTCCAGGGAGGATTTCCCAGAAGAAGTAAGGTAGTTTTTCAAAGTGCCTGGGTGTGAGCAAGCATATTAATTCCCTCCTAACTTCTGCCCATTAGCAGTCCATCATTCAACTATTCCATTGGCTTGGCTGTAGAAACACTTCAATGCATTTGGCAAAGTCACCAAAAAAAAAAAAAAGGAATTTCTCTCTCCAAATGTAGACCCCTGAAATGGAAAATGGGTAACAAGTCATTCTTTACACTCAATGGAAGGAGATTAGCTCTTCAAAAGAGCAGTTGATTTCAACCTCCTTAGGAATTTTATTTCAGAACAAGAGGAATCATGCTTTCAAAGTTCTTCCCTCTGCACAGGGATGATCAAACGAGTCCATGTGAGCATGTCAGGTGGAGACATCACCATGGCAGCTGGGGGAAAAAACCCAAACCACTATAGCTTTCATTTCACCTAACCATAGAGGTCTCCAGGTGAGACACTTGAGTCAGAACTGATTGTGTGCTCCTCCCCTCTAGAAGCAGCAGTACTTCTGGAGATGACTCATGTATGTCCTCTGTACATGTGTTCTGACATGGGAGAAATTTCTCTCTAAACGTACCGATTTTCATGCACATGTGCTGATTCGTGCGTGTTCTGAAGACTCCAGGGCATCTACATATCAGCAGCAATGTGGGGCAATTGAACCAAGCCTCCAAGGCAAATTCTGTCCTTTGTGTTCTTGCTTCTTGCAGAGAACATCTGTAAAAGTTGATCTTACCTTCTCAGGGTAGGAAGGTAAGGGAGGACTAATAGAGTAGTGCAGGCTGTCTTAAAGGAACTGGGTAATGCTTACTGGGCAACAGACTCAAATCGATAGACAGACTCCACTTGCGGAGTCAGTAACTTTTAGCTGAGCATCCATATGTCCTGCTGGGGTCTGCCCTGCTGTAATTTTTCTTGGTCTCACATTCAGCACCTCCTTTCCCCAAGCTGGCTCCTGGTCTGGCTCCAGGCTGCCAGGAAGCCAGCTGGGTCACCATGGACAGGGCTCCAGGCACTTGGATATGAGATCTGCAGCGGGGCCCATGTACCTGTGCCCAAGGACGTGGCAATGACCAACCTCATCAGCTCTGCTGTCCTTGATGGTAGTTGTGGAAAAGCTTTAGAAAGCCTGCTGAGGTTGGACCATACCCGCGCTGGGGTGTCTGTAACTGCTTCCTTTGCTGGGTGGGATGATGTTTCATTTGGGGGTGAATTCTACCTATTGAGTGTTAGAGCCCTCTTCAGCCCCGGAGAGCAACCAAAAGCAGGACCTCAGACGTCTAAGGGGCCTGAGGCACAGATGAGTGCAGGACACTGAGGGCTGCAGACAATTCCGCATCAGTTTAATCGGTAGTCCCCTGACATAACCTGGGTTATGCAAGGCCCTGCTTAGGGCTGGCAGTGAGGACCCAGGACCTCTAGGAGAGGCAGGTTGACCTGGCCCAGCAGCGTAATGCCAACGGGGTACCCTGGGCCCTCTAAAGTGAACTGGATATCCTTCCTGAGACACAGGCCCAAATCCATAGGACGTGATCCAGAAGGAAAGTCAGCACCCTCCAGCTGAGCATCCACATGCAGTACTAGGGTGGGATTGCCTGAACACGAGACCCTGGAAGCAGTTCTATTGCCCGTGGACTGTTTGAGGCATCCATATGGGGCAGAGAGCTACAACACAAGAGTTGGAGGCAACTCTGCCCCTCTTGGATTGCCAGTGGGAGGCCAAAGAAGCCCGCTAGGCAGTGGAAACGCTCTAGTGCACAGGTGACAGTCTCCCTCCTTCAGCCACTACTAACCAGATGAGGATCACACATGTGGAGTCCGGACGTGGGCATCTCCATGCTGGTGCTCACAGTTCAGAGTGTGAACTCTCAGCAGAAACTCACCCTTTACTTTGAGATTCATTTCACCTGTCCTGAAGAGCCAGGGCACAAAAATCCATTTACACTGGGGCCACCCTTTCCTGTCTTGCCAGGAAGTGGAGAGACAAACCAGTTAAGGCACTTTGGACTTCTCATTCTGAAAAGATGATTCAAAGCTATGGGGACATATGGGCTGTCACGAGCCACAGCTGCCTCATTCTGAAGGAGTCATTTCCAATGTAGTCTTCTGTCGGGGGAGATCTGAATCCCCTTCCTGGGGCCTCCCTTGTCTTTGCTGCAGTGTTTACAGAAGTCATTGCTTATTATTCTGCCTCAGATTTGCTCTCCCTCAGAGCAGGCTGAATTACCACAGAGGTCTGGGGAGGGGTAGCCCTTGCTGGAGTTGTTGACACACTTTCCACCAGCTCACTTTCCCCAGGGACTAGTTACACAGAGCTCGCTCCCTGTAGTCCCAAGGAGAGAGGAGATGCAGCAGGACCCTTCAGGATCCTGATTCCTTCTGTAAGCCGTGGGAGACTTTGGAGAGCAGGTACATTCAGGTGCTGTTGATAACTCACAGCAGAAACTGCTGGAAGCAGAGGACAGGAGTGTAGCTGCCTGTGTGGAAGGAGTTGGGGTCTGGAGAGATAAGAAGGAAGGGAAGGAAGTGCACAGGAAGAAATTGAGAGTAAGAGCTAGTCCCTGGGTTTTGTTCAAAGGTACCATCAGAGAAGTCAGTTCTTCATGCCGAGGGTTACAGGTAGACACTGTATTTGCACAGGCAAATTTAGTGTTGTTACTTAGCTCATGGGAGTTTGCGTGGTGTCAGTTATACAAGACCTGTGCCTCTGTCTTGTCCTTTCCTAGGTGAATTCCAGAGCTCACTCCTTCCTCCAGATATTGCCTCTGTGTCCTTGCCATTGCTGAGCTCTCGGGCAGTGAGGCTGTTACTGCTCAGTTGGAGCCGTGCTGCTGCTGTGCAGAAGCCAGCCTGGGGGCACTGCCATACCTCAGCTGAGCTGAGGTGTGTGGGTTCAGGGTGCTTGCACATGTCAGTTCATCTCTCGCAGTGAAATTCCACTTTTTCTTTACCTTTACCTTTATCATCTTTATCATCTTTATGTCTCTCTCTATCTTACTTTTGTCTCAGGGATCAGTTTCTCATCTTCAGCTTTCTCACATTAGACTGCACGCTACTCTCCAGGTACAGCACTTATTTTGGGGCCCTCTCTCAAGAGGACTACCTCACAGAGCAGCTCTTCCCAGCCCAGGAGACAGCTGTCATGCAGTTGGTGTGATTCCCCTTCCCCTTTTTACTTACAGACAACAGGAAAACTCTCAGGGGGGTGTGAACATCCAACATCAACAAGAGCTCTATCTTGCAGCTCACCTACCTGGCGAGTGGGAAGAAGAAAGATCTACAACACAGCATGCAGAGAGGAAAATGGGTCAGCCAGACACTGCTGATGGAGTTCCTCTTGCTGGGACTGGGGGATGCCCGTGAGCTCCAGACACCTCTCTTTCTCCTCTGTCTGGCCACATACACAGTGACCATGGTTGGGAAGATCCTCATCATTGTGCTGGTGGTCAGAGACCCGCATCTCCACACACCCATGCACTTCTTCCTGATGAATCTGTCTGGCCTGAAGACCTGCTACAGCTCCACCATCCCGCCCAGGCTGCTAGCCAGCTTCCTCACTGGAGACACGACCATCTCTGTGCAGGGATGTATGGCACAGTTTTTCTTCTTTGGCACTTTTGCCACTTCTGAGTGTTACTTGCTGGCTGCCATGTCCTATGATCGATACCTGGCCATATGTCAACCCCTGCTTTATGCAAGCCTCATGAACTGGAAGGTATGTCTCCAACTGGTGGCTGGATCATGGGTTGCGGGACCGCTAATTTCTACAGGAATCACATCTTTCATATCTCACCAAAGGTTCTGTGGCCCCAGTGCAACTGACCATTTCTTCTGTGAAGAAGCTCCATTGCTAGAGCTCTCCTGCAGTGACACTGGGATGATCAGAATTCTTATTATCATATTATCTTTCCCAGATGTAGTTTTCCCATTTCTGTTCACTCTGGCATCCTATGTCTGCATCATAGCTGCCGTCCTGAGGATCCCGTCCAGCATGGGGAGGCACAAGGCCTTTTCCACCTGCTCCTCTCACCTCACTGTGGTCATTGTTTTCTATGGGACCCTCATCATAGTCTACATGCTGCCCAGAACAGTGCCACTGAGACAGCTCAACAAAACGGTCTCCCTTTTTTACACAGTCCTCACACCTCTCATCAATCCACTCATCTACAGTCTGAGGAACAGAGAGGTCAAGGAGGCACTGGGGAGAGTGCTCAGGAGGCCTGCTGCCTGCACTGACAGCTCCAACCAGGTGTGGGTTTCAGGGCACAAATCTGGTTCTCCTGCAAACTGATGAAGAGACCATGGGAAGGAATGGGCTCCATCCCAGGGGTACCTCTGCAAGCATCTGGCTTTCACCTAGGATGTGCAATGGCAAGAGGCAGAGGGAGAAGAGGGCCTTAGGGAAGCACATGCCCAATTGAGAAGAGAAGGTAATATCTTTCTCTGGCTTGTTTTTTCCTTAGAGGCAATGGAATGGTGGGGGCTACTGTATGTTGGCAATTGAAACCAAATGCTGAACTTCTCTTTATCAGGGAAGTGAATAAAGCAATCTGGGTTGAAATGTGACCTTGGTTTTGGGGCAAGCGTGGCACCATTTTTTTCTGACGGCGAGATCCTGGGGTGGGAACTGTCTTCCTTTGGCCATGCACCTTTCCAGTCATAAAGTAATTCAGACCATGACTCTGGTGTCGCTTCTATTCAGTGGAGATCCTTGGCTCAACTCAGATGCTAACATGCCTGCTGGTGCCTCCTTTGGTTTGAGATGCTACTGAGCATCCCACACATCCAGGTGTTCCTGTTAGGAAGATTTGGGGATATGATGCAGGGGTCTGTATGGATATGGCGAGGAAATGAACGCAGGAAAGAAGGTGAAGGTATCTGAGACGACCCCTAGCCCTAACTGTGGCCAGCAGCATTCACACCTGTTACATCAGAGACTCCTGTGGCAACAGGTCTGTCATAAACCTACCTTGAGATCAGTGCTAAGCACAGGTCACACACAAGGTATGCCTTCAGAGCACCTCATTCTTTCTGCAGCGCGTCCTGGGAGTTTGGGGGAATCAGGTGGAGTGGAGGAGGCCCTTTCACTGTTGTGACACTCGTAAATCTCTGTTTCACCATTTACTTCCACTGAATTTGCAACACCAGAATGTCTTGTCTTTACTAGAAACAAAAGGCAAAGGCTCAGAGCAAAGACGACAGAAAGAAATGCCATTGTCTTGAGAGCTTACTAAAATCCTCCCGTTTACCATCTCGCTTGCCAATAAAAACAAACCAACCAACAAAACTGGAGCAGCTGCCTAATTAGCCGCATGGGAATGACTTATCTTCCAAGTCTTAACGAGTGCTAAAAAGCATTCCACACTTCAGTAGGAGCAGGGCTGGGTGTGCCAGCCTTTAGGTCTCCTTGAGGGGATTGCTCACATGTCTTTAAATCATTATGTGCAACCTGGTCGGCAGGAGCCTTGAGTCTTCGTCTCATGCTACTGTGGAAAAGTTGTTCCTCTAGGAACTCTACGTGGCCCAGTGCGTGCCAAGGGGATCCATTTCTGTCTAACATCTCTTCAATAGTCCAGTGAGATGCACAGATTCGACACCAATATTAGACCCATGGGAAGGATGAATAAACAGATGAGTAGCAGATGCCGTTGATTTCTTATGAGCTTTAAAGATGGGCTTCTGAATATGCTCTTTTTAGCCCAGATCTGGTTTTGTCCCAACTAAAGACATGCATTTAAATGAAGCGACTCAGTTCAGAGTGTAATTATGTAGCCTTCTACAACCTGGAGTCAGGTGAGATGGGTCAGGTCCTCTGGTGTGGCCTCTCATGATTCCTTTCATTTTTCCAGCTTTCCAAGGGCTTAATCCTCCTTCAGGGTCCCAATGCAGTTCCCTTCTGCAGTGTTCATTCAGTTCTATGCTCATTTAACTTCAGAAAACAAAGCAGGGGTGAACCTTCAGGATGTCTGACTTGCTGCCCCTGGACCATTTCTCCACCACTATCCTAGGAGACTGAGTACACCCGCCCCACCCCATTTCGTCCCACCCAGCACGCGGAAATACGCCGTGAGCACCAAGCTACAGAAACCACTCTCTGATAGGCACTGCACATGACCAAAGGAAAATGCTTCATGCTACATCCTCTGGAGGGTGTTCTCCACCCACTAACAAGTCCTTTCCTGTGGTTGGGGGCTGGAATAGGTAGTTCCTGGAAGGAAAATGTTCTCCTTCCACCCCCAACCTAGATGCAGTGCCTTAGTCATCAGGTCCAACTTGTGATGACTGCTACTAGAAAGGATCCCAGCTAAAGAAGAATGGGGAATTGTTGAGACCACTTCTGGGGCAGGATCTCCAAAATGGTGAGGTAAAGGAAAGTTCCAGCTGACACGCTTTCCAGGATGACTCCTCCTAGCACGCTGATATCCTTGTCAGATCAAGTGACCCTAGCGACCACAAAAATGCAGGTGGGGGACATGAAGACAAACAGTGCTGTGTAGAGGAGTTATCTCTGTGATCTAGTTCCCCTCTGGCTTAGCTTGAAGGCCAAGCTGGACGTGACCTACGTGGCTAAGATTCCTTGAAGAGCTGCAACACTTGCTGTTAAGGGGTACCAAATCTGGTAGCCCAGTAGAAATTCTTCTATCGTTCCATGTGTCTAGAGCCAACCAGTAAGAAGGCTCAGAATATATTCCAAGTAAGCACACGCGCGCACGCGCACATGCACACACAAGAAAACCACATGGCTGAACACAGGCAGGCACACTTAGCATTCATATTAAAAGAAAAGAGTACTAAGGGCATAATCCTGTTCCTCTCTCTGGCTGATAAGAGGTTCCTTTAGTGGGAACTATGTCTCTGTATATCTGGAGTAGCTTAGCTTAGACACTCAGTCTACCCACTAGCTGTCCTTTGGATCCACCAGCAGACGCAAACACCCCAGACATGTGCGCCCTCTTACCCAAGGTCACACTCCAGTTGCTGGCACCTAGACCTCCATACATATGAACTTACACAGAACAGAGAGTTCCTTATGGTGAGAAATAAGTAGAATTTTAATTAATAAGAAGATAGGAGACACTGCAATTATCAGGCTCAGGCGGTGGCCAGACAAGTTTACTGAGGATCCACCTGTTCACATGTGACTGGTCCTGTACATCCCTTTATTCCTCTGTTTTGCCACATTTAGTCCTGTCCAAATCACCTGGATCTTTCCCTTTCCCCACCTTTGGTCCCTTCCATAAACATCCCATTGTAAGTCTTGAGCAATCCCCACATGCTTTCACAGTGCATCCCATAATGTGTCCCATATTGCTGAGGAGTAATCCCCCTTCAATTTGAGCCAACCCCACTAAATCATCTTGCCTCGCTTTCCCTTCCCTTCCCTTCCCTTCCCTTCCCTTTCCCTTCCCTTCCCTTCCCTTCCCTTCCCTTCCCTTCCCTTTCCCTTCCCTTCCCTTCCCTTCCCTTCCCTTCCCTTCCCTTCCCTTCCCTTCCCTTCCCTTCCCTTCCCTTCCCTTCCCTTCCCTTCCCTTCCCTCCTCTGCATGTTTCCCATCCAGTGTGTGGATCCTTCTCCAGTGTTGTTGCAACATCTCCTTCTCCATCCCACTTCTGCTCCAGAAAGCAGCTTGCCCCGCTTCGATGCTCCCAGTCCTTCACCGTCCTTGCACATCGTGGTGAATAGCACTCTCTTTCCAACTTTCTCACCGCTTCCCTCATCTTGTGTTTCTTTGGGCTCTAGATCAGTGACTTGAGGAGAGGCAGCACCAGCACTGTTGAAGACGGACACTCCTCTGTCCCAGGTGAGGCTGGTAGTGAGGCGGGTGAAGATCAGGGACCATGGACTGGAGCACAGCACAACCACAGCTGGGTGGCAAGTGCCTTGCGTCTCTCTTCCCATCTCTGCTGCCATGGAGGAGAGCTGAATCGGCCCATAGGAGCCCAACAAGGAGAGGAAGCACATGAGGGAATCGGTGCCACATTTGGAGACGAGGAGCACACTAGTCCAGCAGCTCTCAGCACAGGCCAGCACGGGTGGTGCCTCAGAGAAGAAGCAGTCAATGACACTGGGCATGCGGCTGGGCAAACAAAAGTGAGTGCCGCTGGTGCCAACAAGGGGAGAGTGACCCCAGTCCTCAGGCCTGCCGCTGCAATGGCACAGGTCTTCCCTGGCATGGGCTACGACATGGCCACAGTTCAGTCGTAGGCCATGACTGTGAGCTGGAACACACAGCTGCCCAAGAAGATTTTCCTCTGCACAGATAGGAACTTCAGTGGCTTCTTGAGCATCATGGCCAATGAGTAGCCAATCACCGAGGCCCTGAATCCCACAGTTGTTGAGATTGGAAGGTGCCTCTGGAGATGATCAGGGTCAGAGCAGGGTCAGCAAGAGCAGGTGGATCAGAACCCTGCCCCATGTGGTCCTGATGGTCTCCAGGGATGGACAGTTCACAAGCAGCCTGTGGAACATCTCCTGGGCTTGGCCCCGCTCACAGCAGGAGAGTTTTTCCTCATGCCTGTGTGGAATTTCCTTGCACACTGCACCACGATGCACACAAGGGCAAGTCAGCAAGCACCCCTACCTACGCATGAGCAACTGTGAAGTCACCGAGGATCCACAGGGGAGGTCCTTGGCAAGGCAGGACTGGAGGACCCTGGGGCAGAACAAGACCCCAGACACACTGGTGGTGGTGGTACGGAACACCCAGAGAGAGCCCGGAGAGCGGAGGAGGCCCAAGAGATGCACCAAGGCCTCCCCAGAGCAGTATTAGGAGGAAGAGAGTCAAAAGCAGCATCATTGACCACCCACCTGTAGAAGCAATGAGCAGTGATCTTCAAGAGAGCTTGGAGGGTGGGAGCAAGAGGACGCGACACATCGTCCCGCCCAGCAGCCCTTTGGCATCCAGGTGAGGATTGCAGGGCCAAGAGCAGCAGGGCCCTTCCCACCAGTGGGGCTGCAAACAAGGCCACACAAGTGCCCCGGGCCAATGTCCTGCACGCGACCCCTCAGGCACTTGGGACTCATCTTCTGCTGGCACCAATGTGCTCCTGTCCCGGGAATCCTTGGGCCTCCCACCTCAGCACTGAAAAGGAGCCTTCAAGGGGGAGTGGGTCAGGAAATGAAAAGGCATCAGGAAACCAAAACACAGCCCGTATCATTAGCTGGGATGTTTTGCATTTGAGATGAGCTTCTCAGAAAATTATTACTTCCACAGAGGCTTCCTCTGGACCTGGGGCAGTGCAGGACCAGTATAAAAGCCATCCCAGCTCTTCACTCTCTCATTCGCTTCGCTCCTCCTCTTCTCCTTCGGAAGCAAGTGAGTTGGAAGCTCGGTCCTACACCGGGGCTGGGGGCTGCCTGTCCTGGGAGGGGAAGCGGGGAGAAGGTCTGGCGGGGAGAAGGTCTGGCGGGGAGAGGGGCTGGGGCTGGGCTGAGCTGAGGGGACTCTGGGGTTCTTGGTTAGGAAAGAGCTTGCCTGGGCCTGGCTCTCTTTGCACAGTGCCCAAGGGGACAGGCAAAGCGGCGCGTGGGTCCCCCTGCACAGCCTCTAGGTCCTCACCCAGCACGTGCCTCGGCTCCCTCATGGTGGGGTGACAGGCTGCTCCTCACGCACTCCTCATGCTCCTCCCCGCCCTCTCTCTCCAGGTGCACCTCCATCCCCGCAACATGTCCTGCTACAGCCAGTGCCTGCCCTGCCAGCCCTGCGGCCCGACCCCGCTGGCCAACAGCTGCAACGAGCCCTGTGTCAGGCAGTGCCAGAACTCCACCGTCGTCATTGAGCCCTCCCCCGTGGTGGTGACCCTGCCCGGACCCATCCTCAGCTCCTTCCCGCAGAACACCGTTGTGGGGTCCTCCACCTCCGCTGCCGTTGGCAGCATCCTCAGCTGTCAGGGAGTGCCCATCAACTCTGGGTGCTGTGACCTCTCTGGCATTTCCAGCCGCTACTGCGGGAGAACGTGCCTCCCCTGCTAAAGCTGCTGCAGAAGGCCCCCCGGGAACCCAGAGGACGGTAATGGACTCAGCATGGAGATCCTGGCCATCACTTTCAGAGGGACTGAGCCTCCATGCCTCCAGCTGCAAAGAAAGGCAGGAAGAGGCACGCCTGGGCTCTCTGAAATCATGGCCCTTGCCTAACTTGCCTGTTTCTCACTCTCTTTTCTCTCTCTTCTTTCTGTGCTGCCTTCTGCTCCCCTGGGCTGTGAGCACCTGCTAAGCACCATCCGAGGAAGGACCTGCTGCCTCTCTCCCTCTCGGGGGCAGGCAGGCAGGTGGGCAGAGAGACACCCAGTGCAAACACTTCCTCGGCCAAGGGGCAAAGACTCCTAGCTACCCCTGGTGCTCCCTGTAGTGTGGCCCCCACTCAGAGGACCTCCTTTCCCTCTTTCAACTCATTAAAGTTTTGCTGCATCCCAGCCTGGGCCTCTGTGTGGTCCTTCTCTCTTCCCGAGAGAAAGGCGTCGCTCTGGGGAGATCTTGCAGGCGTAAAGGAGAGCCATTGGCATTCCTGGAGGAAGGGGAGGGTGAGACACAGGCAGTGGGCATCTTTCAAGACACTGTCTCTCTCAACTGAGGAAGATGTCCCTGGCTCCTGCAGGGCCAGCAGCCCTCAGGGCCTGTCTTGCTGCATCCCTGCACACTAATGCCCTCCTCAGCCTTTGAGCATGCCGTGCTTGGGCTTGGGAAGCCCAATCACTGCCCGAGCGAGGAGTCCATCTTCTCGGCCCCTCTGGCTGGTGGTGGTGGCACTGGGAGCTGGTTCTGCATCCATCAGCACCTGTCAGCCCTCCCTGGTGGGCGGCTCTTGCTTCAGGAGGGCCACTCTCCCTGTGGCAGGTGTGGTAGCGGTTGTGTGACGGGTTTCTCCTCACATGCCCCTGTGCTCCTCCCTGCCATCTCTCCCCAGTGCACTTCTGGCCATAAGACATCTCTAGCTCCAATCTCTCTGTCTCTCAACCGATGAAGAGAGGTGGACTATTCCTCGCCCACCTCCCTTTGTGGTTTCCAGCTACAAGCCGGTGCTTCTGCAGCATTTCAGTTCTCCTTGCATTGACTTAGCCTTCCTTGTAGGTCTTGCAGGGATCTTGTGTATCCCCAGACAGGCAGCCAGCATTTCCTCCAGCACAACTAGAAGAGGTGGAGTTTCGAAGTGCAGATGTGGTCTGTTTCCTGACAGCTCACTCTCTGTCTCCCTGGGCATGCATGTAGAAGCAGTGCATAGGAGGATTTGTGTTATCTGCAAAATGGATGTGTAGAGTCTTCTTCCCCCTTTCATGCCCATTTTTCACATTTGTGACTTGAAGGCAAAAGGGTATTAAGTGGCAGGGCAATGGAGATGGTGTGAGGGGAATGTCATCTGGTCCAATGGGCCCTGGTGTTCCTGAGCCCCTATTTCAAACACAACTGTGTCTTCAGGAGTTCTTTGTCTACACCCACAGGACTGTGGATGCTTCAGGAGTGCCAGCATTTTAATCATCTCTGTGAGATGAGGGGGCAGGTCTAGAAAGAAATTTTCAAGTATTATATGAAAGAATACCTATATGTTGGGATTAATAATGAAGCCATATGAACTTACCACAAACTCAGTGGACATGAAAAACAGAAGTGAGCCAGATAGAGTGACATGAACCTGAACAACAGAAGTGAGACAAGGACAAGGGGGAAAGGCTTTAAAATAAAAGAGGGTAGATTTAGATCAGATATAAGGAAAAATTCTTTCCTGTGAGGGAGGTGAGACACTGAAATAGATTGCCCAGACAGGCTGTAGATGCTCCATCCCTGGTAGTGTTCAAGACCGGGTTAGATGGGGCTTTGGGCAACCTGATCTAGTGGAGGGTGTCCCTGCCCATGGAAAGGGGGTTGGGACTAGGTTATCGTTAAAGTCCTTTCTGACCCAAACCTTTCTATGATTCTATGAAATTCAAATTCAGAGAAAAAAACATCTATTGCTGGCCATGTTACTCCTTATGAATTAACCAGATGGAACATTTTACGGTAATGTTTGGACTCATCCTGCAGCCCCTGACCATAGGTTGATTTGCTGGTGCTGTGGACAGACAGGAGACATTGGATGTGCACATTACCAGGCTCAGCTCTAGGAATCACTCCTGCCGTTGGCCTTGAATGTGTTGTGGAGTGAGGCACAGCTCTGCCAAGGAAAGGCATAGTATTGAAAAAGGGTAGATAGGAAGCAGAATGGGAACCGCTGGCAACTTTGTGCCCCCGAGAGGGTCATTAACTCTTTGTCCTTGGGCAGTGAGAAACAACTTGCTGTCCACAGGATAGGCCAGGATGTAGATAAGGGACCTTCATGCAGAGGAAAAGACCTTCTGGCTTGGTATCAACTTTCTGTCTGGGGTAAGTTGATTTCCACAGTCCCAGACCTGGGTAGGTACAGTCTTCCCTCTGAGACTCCTCCAGTTCAATTACTCTGATGTGCTAGGGCTGCTGTTCCAAACAGTGCCCAAGAATATCAGTCAAAGCTAGTGAGACCACTTTTGAACCTAGAGCTGCCCGAAAGAGATAGCTCACAGATGCTGCTGAGTGCAAAAGAATGTCCCAGTGTAACCATCACATCCCAAGGTGAGGTAGGGGCATCTACTCTCACATAGAGCCTTTCAGGATCAGAACTAAGTCCTGGTACTGAGGAAGCCTTAGAGGTCCTGTTCCTAAGGAGAGCTAGTCTATACTTGGGGAGCATCAGGTACCACAGAGCAACTGTGGGAGTTTGGGAGCTGGTTGTGGTCCTGTATCTGCCCTGACCCATGGGGTTGTTGGGTTCACATGGAATTGGGACTTGAGAGTGTTGTTTACTGTAGCCTGGCCATAACTAACTTGTGACTTACCTCAGCCCTGCCTGTCTGTGCAATGGCTGGGTGAAGCCAGGCACTGCTCCAAGTAGTCATGGTGTTCCATGGGGGCCTTGTCCCTACTATCTGTGCCCACAGGAATTGGCCATGCTCGTACCTGGGGGCTGTTCCTGAGGCTGTTCACTCAATTCCATTCCTGCTGTACTTCAGGGCTACTTTTCTGAGCTTACTCCTCCAATACAACTCCACTCAGAGCAGGAGGAACTTTCTTCCCCAACAGCTGGTGTAGCTGCTGATCTACTCCATGGCCTCCTGCAGGCCCCCAGATCCCCACTAGAGGTCAGCCGAAGACAGGCTTCTCATCTGCAGGACATACTCCAAGCCTGAGGAAACATACCTGGGCAGAGATGCAGTAAGGCATTCCCTGGTGGCCACTGTTATTTGGGCACCTGGCAACATCTTCTTCAGGTCCAAGAGACACTGCACAAAGCTTCCCAGTGTAGTGTACCCCAGAAGAGTAAAGGGCGCCCATGTACTCTTACATCATGTTGATTTGACCAGAACAATGCTTTTGTTCCTAGGTAGCTTGTGAGAATATCTTGAGAGGTAAGAACCACACAGAACCACAGGTCGGGTTGCAGCAGAATTTTAATGATTTAAAAGAGGGAAATGAGATAAACAAGCGGAGACTTTGATGCAAGGAGTGCCAGATCATCCAAGAGCCTGTGCCCTGAGGCCAAGGTGGAATTCCCAAAAAGTGTCCAACTGCCTACACCACAAAGGGAGGGGGGCAGCAGATTGCTCCAGGTCTGGCTTTGTAAAACCCCATGGCCTTGGGTAGCAGAAAACAGAGAGAAGAGAGAGAAAGAAGAGTAAGAAGAAAGCAAGTTACACATGGGCCGTGTTTTCAGAGAGCCCAGGCGTGCCTCTTCCTGCCTTTCTTTGCAGCTGGAGGCATGGAGGCTCAGTCCCTCTGAAAGTGATGGCCAGGATCTCCATGCTGAGTCCATTACCGTCCTCTGGGTTCCCGGGGGGCCTTCTGCAGCAGCTTTAGCAGGGGAGGCACGTTCTCCCGCAGTAGCGGCTGGAAATGCCAGAGAGGTCACAGCACCCAGAGTTGATGGGCACTCCCTGACAGCTGAGGATGCTGCCAACGGCAGCGGAGGTGGAGGACCCCACAACGGTGTTCTGTGGGAAGGAGCTGAGGATGGGTCCGGGCAGGGTCACCACCACGGGGGAGGGCTCAATGACAACGGTGGAGTTCTGGCACTGCCTGACACAGGGCTCGTTGCAGCTGTTGGCCAGCGGGGTCGGGCCGCAGGGCTGGCAGGGCAGGCACTGGCTGTAGCAGGACATGTTGCGGGGATGGAGGTGCACCTGGAGAGAGAGGGCGGGGAGGAGCATGAGGAGTGCGTGAGGAGCAGCCTGTCACCCCACCATGAGGGAGCCGAGGCACGTGCTGGGTGAGGACCTAGAGGCTGTGCAGGGGGACCCACGCGCCGCTTTGCCTGTCCCCTTGGGCACTGTGCAAAGAGAGCCAGGCCCAGGCAAGCTCTTTCCTAACCAAGAACCCCAGAGTCCCCTCAGCTCAGCCCAGCCCCAGCCCCTCTCCCCGCCAGACCTTCTCCCCGCCAGACCTTCTCCCCGCTTCCCCTCCCAGGACAGGTAGCCCACAGCAGAGGACAGGAATTATCTCACATATCCACTGAGACATGGCTTCATTCTTTAGGAACAGGAGAAGGAGAAGGGACTTCAGCCTCACCTGGTTCTCAAGAAGAAGAATAGTGAAGTGGATGAGAGACCAAGGACCTGCGTTGGCTTTTATACTGGTCCTGCACTGCCCCACGCCCAGAGGTAGCCTTAGCATGATTAATAATTTTCTGACAAGCTCTTCTGAAATGTAAGACATCCCAGCTAATGATACAGGCTGTGTTTCACTTTCCTGGTGCCTTTTCATTCCCTTGTTTATGTCATGCTCATTCCCTCATGGATGTTTGTTTTGAATGTTGGAATGAGAGTTCCTAAAATTTCTGGGACAGGAACATGTGATTGAAGACTGAACACTCATACCAATTGCTGGAAGTGTCCTGTACCTACTAGGGACACTGGCCTGGGGCATTTCTAGGGGGATTATTTTCAGCCCCATTGGCAGGAAAGACCAAGCTCCTCTCAGCCCTGCAATCATTGACCTGTCCTTTTCCCTCTCTCACTCCCAGCCCTTTCTAATTGTTTCTGGTCTTTCTCTTCCCAGGCCGGTGCACTGCACTGATGAGTTTCAATATTTCTCCTTCTAACACCAACCTTGGGAGGGATTTTCCAGGCTGCTTGGCTTCCTCCACTCTCTAGGCCATGTCTGGGGATTGCCAGCCAATCCATGTCTTGGGCTTTGAAGTGCCCTGGGGTGCTCCAGCCATGCCAGGATTGTGCCTAGTTGAATCTGTAAGTGATCATATGTAGGCATTTTTGTTTGATGGGTTCACTTAAGTGTATGATAAATTTCTTCGAATGTATGGTGTGGACAAATTTGCATGCAATTCCATGCAGGTGAGCATGAACAAGTCTGTACATATCTGGGTCTGATCACAACAAGATGTGGTGGTCATGGCAGAGGCCCTTTCCACTTCTCTGTCCATGAGCATCATAGAACTGCAGATTCCTCAGGCCAGAAAGGGCCTAACTTCAGGAGAGCAGTGACAGCTTCCAGGTGGAGAGGTGCCCCACAGCAGGCACTGGGATCCTGTTTCCTGTGCCCTTTGTTTCCTGACCCTCAAAAGATCATGCTCTGCTACTGCAGATTTCAGAGACCAAAAAGGGCTGTTTCACTCCAGTTTGAAAATTCTGTATAATGCAACATACCAATGTTTGGAGCTCCTCAGCACTGCCTGTCCCTGCAGGCTAGGTTGCCTCTCCCCTCCTCAGTGTTAAGGAGCTCAAAAGAACAGTAGCTTTGTGTCCAGGGAGAAATGCCAAGAAATCCTGCCCACCTTGTGCAGGGAAACCTTTAGTGGATCTGCTTCTGGTGCTATGTTGGTGGTGCCTGTCTCTGTGGAGACAAGACACTAAGCTACACAGAGTAGGGAAGGTAGGACAGATGGACACCATGGCCATCCATGTATCAGAGGGAGGCAGTCAAGGTGGGAAGCCAAGGCTGGAAGTTGGTTGCTTGTGGTAATAGAAAAAAGGCTCCTGCTACACTAGCAGACTTTAACTTCAGACCAGGTGCTGTCATCTGGAAACTGGTGAGTACAAAAAGATGCATTAGGGAATTCATCAGAGCGAGCTGTGCTCAAATCATTTTTCCTCCATGGAGAAAAGACCTGTGACATCTTTAGGAGACTCCTTCCCTTAGTAATCTTAAGCACCAGTCTGCTAACCTGACCTGATGTCTCAGGAGGTTTCTTGTTTGCCAGAGCGCAGATGCAACAGATTGCAGAGGGACTACCGGGCTTGCCCTGCCTTTGGAATATTGCCCTTTGCTGTTCTTTGATGTGGGCACCAATGATAATGCCCAAAGTGTTTCTAGAGTGATTACAGAGCTCTGGGGTGAAGTAAGGGTGTGAGGGCCCAAACTGGAAAGGCTTGAGTAGAAAAGAACTCATCCAGTGGTTCAACACCTGGCTGCATGCTTTGTGTTGCAGGCAGATCTTTGGTTTTGATTGCCAGAGAACTGTCTTTGATGTATGAGGACTACTGATCATGGATGGGAAATATTTGACAAAGTCATGCAACAGCATCTTTGCAGTCTGACATGTTAACAAAGAGAGGAGAACCCTGAATTAGGTATGGCAGGGGAGGTTTACCATAAAGGAAAGAGAAATGAACGCATAAGGGGTAGAACAGGTAGCTAAAAAGCTATGTCCATGCCCTAATTCTGGTACTGCACTAGTCTTAGTTTTAAAACATACTGGTTTTAAATAAAAATGGAACAACCAAGCTGTTCCCACACAGTAGAGGTTGAGTGCATCACAATTAATGAGTGCACCCTCAGCAAATTTGCCAACAACACTAAGCTGTGTGGTGTGGTCGACACGGTGGAGGGAAGGGATGCCATCCAGAGGGACCTTGACAGGCTGGAGAGGTGGGCCCGTGTGAACCGCATGAAGTTCAACAAGGCCAAGTGCAAGGTCCTGCACGTGGGTGAGCGCAATCCCAAGCACGACTATAGGCTAGGCGGGGAATGGATTGAAAGCAGCCCTGAGAAGAAGGACTTGGGGGTATTGATTGATGAGAAGCTCAACATGAGCCGGCAGTGTGCACTTGCAGCCCAGAAAGCCAACCGTGTCCTGGGCTGCATCAAAAGAGGTATGACCAGCAGGTTGAAGGAGGTGATCCTGCCCCTCGACTCCGCTCTTGCGAGACCCCACCTGGAGTACTGTGTCCAGCTCTGGGGGCCCCAGTACAGGAGAGACATTGAGCTGTTGGAGTGAGTCCAGAGGAGGCCATGAAGCTGATCAGAGGGCTGGAGCACCTCTCCTGTGAGGACAGGCTGAGAGAGTTGGGCTGGTTCAGCCTGGAGAAAAGAAGGTTCCGGGGAGATCTGACTGCGCCTTTCCAGTATCTGAAGGGGGCCTACAGGAAAGATGGTGAGGGACTGTTTATCAGGGAGTGTAGTGACAGGACAAGGGGTAGAGGGTTTAAGCTGAAGGAGGGTCGATTTAGATTAGATGTTAGAAAGAAATTCTTTACTGTGAGGGTGTTGAGGCACTGGAACAGGTTGCCTAGAGTTGTGAATTCCCCCCTCCCTGGAAGTGTTGAAGGCCAGGTTGGATGGGACTTCGGGCAACCTGGGCTAGTGGGGGTGTCCCTGCCCATGGCAGGGGGTTGGAACTAGGTGATCTTTGAGGTCCCTTCCAACCCAAACCATTCTGTGATTCTGTGATTCTATAATTCTATAAGGGGAGAGCAAATTATGTCATCTAGCTGGATTGTGCAAAGATGTATTTGGTTTGTGTGGCAAGATTTTGGTAGTGGGGGACTACAGGAGTGGTTTCTGCGAGAAGCTGCTAGAAGCTTCCTCCATGTCCAACAAAGCCAATTCCAGCCGGCTCCAAGACAGACCCACCGCTGGCCAAGGCCAAGCCAATCGGCGCCTCTGTGATAACATATTTAAGAAGGGAAAAAACAAGTTAGAGAGAGAGCTTTTTGCAGCCGGAAAGAGGAGTGAGAAGATGTGAGAAACTCTGCAGACACCAAGGTCAGTGCAGATGGAGGGGGAGGAGGTGCTCCAGGCGCCGGAGCAGAGATGCCCCTGCAGCCCCTGGTGAAGACCATGGTGAAGCAGGCTGTCCCCCTGCAGCCCATGGAGGAAGGATGAGGAGGTGTAGAGATTCCACCTGCAGCCTGTGGAGGACCCCACGCCAGAGCAGGTGGAGACACCTGAAGGACGCTGTGGCCCGTGGGAAGCCCACGCTGGAGCAAGCTCCTGGCAGGACCTGTGGGCCCATGGAGAGAGGATCCCACGCTGGAGCAGGTTTGCTGGCAGGACTTGTGACCCCATGGGGGACCCACGCTGGAGCAGTTTGCTCCTGAAGGTCTGTACCCCATGGGAGAGACCCACGCGGGAGCGGTTCGTGAAGAACTGTAGCCCCTGGGAAGGACTCAGATTGGAGAAGTTAGTGGAGGACTGTCTTGTGTGAGAGGGACCCCACGCTGGAGCAGGGGAAGAATGTGAGGAGTCCTCCCCCTGAGGAGGAAGGAGCGGCAGAAACAATGTGTGATCAACTGACCGCAACCCCTATTCCCTGTCCCCCTGTGCCACTGAGGGGGGAGTAGGTTGAAAACCGGGAGTGAAGTTAAGCCTGGGAAGATGGGAGGGGTGTGTGTGGGGTGTTCTGAGATTTGATTTTATTTCTCATTGCTCTGCTCTGTTTTGCTTGGTAATATATTAGATGAATTTTTCTTTAAGTTAAGTCTGTTTTGCCCATGACAATGATTGTTGAGTGATCTCTCCCTGTCCTTATCTCGACCCACGAGCCTTTCGTTATACCTTTTCTCCCCTGTCTAGTTAAGGAGGGGGAGTGATAGAGCGGCTCTGGTGGGCACCTGGCCTCTAGCCGGCAGAGGTCAACTCACCACATAAGAATTTGACGCTGTCCCGTACAACATCTTTATCTCCAAATTGAAGAGACATGGATTTGATGGATGGACCACTCAGTGGATAAGGAATTGGCTGGATGAGGTAATTCTCCCCCTCTGTTCTGCTCTGTTGTAGTTTAACCTGTCTGGCAGCTGAAACAACCACAGAGCCATTTGCTTACTCCCCCCCTCCTAGTGGGATGGGGACAGAATCAAAAAGGAAACAAAATTAAAACTCATGGGTTGAGATAAAGACAGTTTAATAGGACAGAAAAGGATAATAATAATAATAACAATAATAATAATAATAATAAAAAATAGACAAAACAACTGATGAACAGCACAATTTCTCCCCACCTGAAGTGAGGTGATTCTCCCCCTCTATTCTGCTCTGGTGAGACTCTAGTGGTTTAACCCAGCTGGCAGCTAAAACTGAAGCCAAGGCTTCCTTCTGCCCCTTGGATACATGCTCCCAGAAAGCCTCCATCAAGGGGAGACTAGACAACTTTGTCCAACTTATTCCGGGACTTTGTGTTCTTCCCCTTCCTCCAAACAGGCTTTGAAGGATTGGCAAATGGGGATGCAACGGAGTAGAATTGGAGGTGTTAGATTATGTAGTAAAATCCCAGGCTGCACACCCACAAAGAAAAAAAAGAGACAATGACAAGTGGGGAAACCCTATTAATGCCCTCAGCCAGTTAGTTCCAGGACCATAACAGGACAGTGGTCAGCCCATTAAAGGCTCCAGAAGCCCAGAGGCACAATGGCAGGTGGCGAACACAAAATAAGGTACTGAGAGGAATGGATACTCTAGGCCTCATTCCCATTGTGTAGATGTCAGACACATCAAGAAAAATTAGTCTGCCTTTTCTAGTTGCTGCCTCTTTCGGGCAGCTCTAGGTTCAAAAGTGGTCTCACTAGCTTTGACTGATATTCTTGGGCACTGTTTGGAACAGCAGCCCTAGCACATCAGAGTAATTGAACTGGAGGAGTCTCAGAGGGAAGACTGTACCTACCCAGGTCTGGGACTGTGGAAATCAACTTACCCCAGACAGAAAGTTGATACCAAGCCAGAAGGTCTTTTCCTCTGCATGAAGGTCCCTTATCTACATCCTGGCCTATCCTGTGGACAGCAAGTTGTTTCTCACTGCCCAAGGACAAAGAGTTAATGACCCTCTCGGGGGCACAAAGTTGCCAGCGGTTCCCATTCTGCTTCCTATCTACCCTTTTTCAATACTATGCCTTTCCTTGGCAGAGCTGTGCCTCACTCCACAACACATTCAAGGCCAACGGCAGGAGTGATTCCTAGAGCTGAGCCTGGTAATGTGCACATCCAATGTCTCCTGTCTGTCCACAGCACCAGCAAATCAACCTATGGTCAGGGGCTGCAGGATGAGTCCAAACATTACCGTAAAATGTTCCATCTGGTTAATTCATAAGGAGTAACATGGCCAGCAATAGATGTTTTTTTCTCTGAATTTGAATTTCATAGAATCATAGAAAGGTTTGGGTCAGAAAGGACTTTAACGATAACCTAGTCCCAACCCCCTTTCCATGGGCAGGGACACCCTCCACTAGATCAGGTTGCCCAAAGCCCCATCTAACCCGGTCTTGAACACTACCAGGGATGGAGCATCTACAGCCTGTCTGGGCAATCTATTTCAGTGTCTCACCTCCCTCACAGGAAAGAATTTTTCCTTATATCTGATCTAAATCTACCCTCTTTTATTTTAAAGCCTTTCCCCCTTGTCCTTGTCTCACTTCTGTTGTTCAGGTTCATGTCACTCTATCTGGCTCACTTCTGTTTTTCATGTCCACTGAGTTTGTGGTAAGTTCATATGGCTTCATTATTAATCCCAACATATAGGTATTCTTTCATATAATACTTGAAAATTTCTTTCTAGACCTGCCCCCTCATCTCACAGAGATGATTAAAATGCTGGCACTCCTGAAGCATCCACAGTCCTGTGGGTGTAGACAAAGAACTCCTGAAGACACAGTTGTGTTTGAAATAGGGGCTCAGGAACACCAGGGCCCATTGGACCAGATGACATTCCCCTCACACCATCTCCATTGCCCTGCCACTTAATACCCTTTTGCCTTCAAGTCACAAATGTGAA
This sequence comes from Grus americana, assembly GCF_028858705.1. NCBI lineage: Eukaryota > Metazoa > Chordata > Aves > Gruiformes > Gruidae > Grus > Grus americana. Next base: position 7,520,447 of record NC_072873.1, on the reverse strand, counting down.
AAATGGGCATGAAAGGGGGAAGAAGACTCTACACATCCATTTTGCAGATAACACAAATCCTCCTATGCACTGCTTCTACATGCATGCCCAGGGAGACAGAGAGTGAGCTGTCAGGAAACAGACCACATCTGCACTTCGAAACTCCACCTCTTCTAGTTGTGCTGGAGGAAATGCTGGCTGCCTGTCTGGGGATACACAAGATCCCTGCAAGACCTACAAGGAAGGCTAAGTCAATGCAAGGAGAACTGAAATGCTGCAGAAGCACCGGCTTGTAGCTGGAAACCACAAAGGGAGGTGGGCGAGGAATAGTCCACCTCTCTTCATCGGTTGAGAGACAGAGAGATTGGAGCTAGAGATGTCTTATGGCCAGAAGTGCACTGGGGAGAGATGGCAGGGAGGAGCACAGGGGCATGTGAGGAGAAACCCGTCACACAACCGCTACCACACCTGCCACAGGGAGAGTGGCCCTCCTGAAGCAAGAGCCGCCCACCAGGGAGGGCTGACAGGTGCTGATGGATGCAGAACCAGCTCCCAGTGCCACCACCACCAGCCAGAGGGGCCGAGAAGATGGACTCCTCGCTCGGGCAGTGATTGGGCTTCCCAAGCCCAAGCACGGCATGCTCAAAGGCTGAGGAGGGCATTAGTGTGCAGGGATGCAGCAAGACAGGCCCTGAGGGCTGCTGGCCCTGCAGGAGCCAGGGACATCTTCCTCAGTTGAGAGAGACAGTGTCTTGAAAGATGCCCACTGCCTGTGTCTCACCCTCCCCTTCCTCCAGGAATGCCAATGGCTCTCCTTTACGCCTGCAAGATCTCCCCAGAGCGACGCCTTTCTCTCGGGAAGAGAGAAGGACCACACAGAGGCCCAGGCTGGGATGCAGCAAAACTTTAATGAGTTGAAAGAGGGAAAGGAGGTCCTCTGAGTGGGGGCCACACTACAGGGAGCACCAGGGGTAGCTAGGAGTCTTTGCCCCTTGGCCGAGGAAGTGTTTGCACTGGGTGTCTCTCTGCCCACCTGCCTGCCTGCCCCCGAGAGGGAGAGAGGCAGCAGGTCCTTCCTCGGATGGTGCTTAGCAGGTGCTCACAGCCCAGGGGAGCAGAAGGCAGCACAGAAAGAAGAGAGAGAAAAGTGAGTGAGAAACAGGCAAGTTAGGCAAGGGCCATGATTTCAGAGAGCCCAGGCGTGCCTCTTCCTGCCTTTCTTTGCAGCTGGAGGCATGGAGGCTCAGTCCCTCTGAAAGTGATGGCCAGGATCTCCATGCTGAGTCCATTACCGTCCTCTGGGTTCCCGGGGGGCCTTCTGCAGCAGCTTTAGCAGGGGAGGCACGTTCTCCCGCAGTAGCGGCTGGAAATGCCAGAGAGGTCACAGCACCCAGAGTTGATGGGCACTCCCTGACAGCTGAGGATGCTGCCAACGGCAGCGGAGGTGGAGGACCCCACAACGGTGTTCTGCGGGAAGGAGCTGAGGATGGGTCCGGGCAGGGTCACCACCACGGGGGAGGGCTCAATGACGACGGTGGAGTTCTGGCACTGCCTGACACAGGGCTCGTTGCAGCTGTTGGCCAGCGGGGTCGGGCCGCAGGGCTGGCAGGGCAGGCACTGGCTGTAGCAGGACATGTTGCGGGGATGGAGGTGCACCTGGAGAGAGAGGGCGGGGAGGAGCATGAGGAGTGCGTGAGGAGCAGCCTGTCACCCCACCATGAGGGAGCCGAGGCACGTGCTGGGTGAGGACCTAGAGGCTGTGCAGGGGGACCCACGCGCCGCTTTGCCTGTCCCCTTGGGCACTGTGCAAAGAGAGCCAGGCCCAGGCAAGCTCTTTCCTAACCAAGAACCCCAGAGTCCCCTCAGCTCAGCCCAGCCCCAGCCCCTCTCCCCGCCAGACCTTCTCCCCGCCAGACCTTCTCCCCGCTTCCCCTCCCAGGACAGGCAGCCCCCAGCCCCGGTGTAGGACCGAGCTTCCAACTCACTTGCTTCCGAAGGAGAAGAGGAGGAGCGAAGCGAATGAGAGAGTGAAGAGCTGGGATGGCTTTTATACTGGTCCTGCACTGCCCCAGGTCCAGAGGAAGCCTCTGTGGAAGTAATAATTTTCTGAGAAGCTCATCTCAAATGCAAAACATCCCAGCTAATGATACGGGCTGTGTTTTGGTTTCCTGATGCCTTTTCATTTCCTGACCCACTCCCCCTTGAAGGCTCCTTTTCAGTGCTGAGGTGGGAGGCCCAAGGATTCCCGGGACAGGAGCACATTGGTGCCAGCAGAAGATGAGTCCCAAGTGCCTGAGGGGTCGCGTGCAGGACATTGGCCCGGGGCACTTGTGTGGCCTTGTTTGCAGCCCCACTGGTGGGAAGGGCCCTGCTGCTCTTGGCCCTGCAATCCTCACCTGGATGCCAAAGGGCTGCTGGGCGGGACGATGTGTCGCGTCCTCTTGCTCCCACCCTCCAAGCTCTCTTGAAGATCACTGCTCATTGCTTCTACAGGTGGGTGGTCAATGATGCTGCTTTTGACTCTCTTCCTCCTAATACTGCTCTGGGGAGGCCTTGGTGCATCTCTTGGGCCTCCTCCGCTCTCCGGGCTCTCTCTGGGTGTTCCGTACCACCACCACCAGTGTGTCTGGGGTCTTGTTCTGCCCCAGGGTCCTCCAGTCCTGCCTTGCCAAGGACCTCCCCTGTGGATCCTCGGTGACTTCACAGTTGCTCATGCGTAGGTAGGGGTGCTTGCTGACTTGCCCTTGTGTGCATCGTGGTGCAGTGTGCAAGGAAATTCCACACAGGCATGAGGAAAAACTCTCCTGCTGTGAGCGGGGCCAAGCCCAGGAGATGTTCCACAGGCTGCTTGTGAACTGTCCATCCCTGGAGACCATCAGGACCACATGGGGCAGGGTTCTGATCCACCTGCTCTTGCTGACCCTGCTCTGACCCTGATCATCTCCAGAGGCACCTTCCAATCTCAACAACTGTGGGATTCAGGGCCTCGGTGATTGGCTACTCATTGGCCATGATGCTCAAGAAGCCACTGAAGTTCCTATCTGTGCAGAGGAAAATCTTCTTGGGCAGCTGTGTGTTCCAGCTCACAGTCATGGCCTACGACTGAACTGTGGCCATGTCGTAGCCCATGCCAGGGAAGACCTGTGCCATTGCAGCGGCAGGCCTGAGGACTGGGGTCACTCTCCCCTTGTTGGCACCAGCGGCACTCACTTTTGTTTGCCCAGCCGCATGCCCAGTGTCATTGACTGCTTCTTCTCTGAGGCACCACCCGTGCTGGCCTGTGCTGAGAGCTGCTGGACTAGTGTGCTCCTCGTCTCCAAATGTGGCACCGATTCCCTCATGTGCTTCCTCTCCTTGTTGGGCTCCTATGGGCCGATTCAGCTCTCCTCCATGGCAGCAGAGATGGGAAGAGAGACGCAAGGCACTTGCCACCCAGCTGTGGTTGTGCTGTGCTCCAGTCCATGGTCCCTGATCTTCACCCGCCTCACTACCAGCCTCACCTGGGACAGAGGAGTGTCCGTCTTCAACAGTGCTGGTGCTGCCTCTCCTCAAGTCACTGATCTAGAGCCCAAAGAAACACAAGATGAGGGAAGCGGTGAGAAAGTTGGAAAGAGAGTGCTATTCACCACGATGTGCAAGGACGGTGAAGGACTGGGAGCATCGAAGCGGGGCAAGCTGCTTTCTGGAGCAGAAGTGGGATGGAGAAGGAGATGTTGCAACAACACTGGAGAAGGATCCACACACTGGATGGGAAACATGCAGAGGAGGGAAGGGAAGGGAAGGGAAGGGAAGGGAAGGGAAGGGAAGGGAAGGGAAGGGAAGGGAAGGGAAGGGAAGGGAAGGGAAGGGAAGGGAAGGGAAGGGAAGGGAAAGCGAGGCAAGATGATTTAGTGGGGTTGGCTCAAATTGAAGGGGGATTACTCCTCAGCAATATGGGACACATTATGGGATGCACTGTGAAAGCATGTGGGGATTGCTCAAGACTTACAATGGGATGTTTATGGAAGGGACCAAAGGTGGGGAAAGGGAAAGATCCAGGTGATTTGGACAGGACTAAATGTGGCAAAACAGAGGAATAAAGGGATGTACAGGACCAGTCACATGTGAACAGGTGGATCCTCAGTAAACTTGTCTGGCCACCGCCTGAGCCTGATAATTGCAGTGTCTCCTATCTTCTTATTAATTAAAATTCTACTTATTTCTCACCATAAGGAACTCTCTGTTCTGTGTAAGTTCATATGTATGGAGGTCTAGGTGCCAGCAACTGGAGTGTGACCTTGGGTAAGAGGGCGCACATGTCTGGGGTGTTTGCGTCTGCTGGTGGATCCAAAGGACAGCTAGTGGGTAGACTGAGTGTCTAAGCTAAGCTACTCCAGATATACAGAGACATAGTTCCCACTAAAGGAACCTCTTATCAGCCAGAGAGAGGAACAGGATTATGCCCTTAGTACTCTTTTCTTTTAATATGAATGCTAAGTGTGCCTGCCTGTGTTCAGCCATGTGGTTTTCTTGTGTGTGCATGTGCGCGTGCGCGCGTGTGCTTACTTGGAATATATTCTGAGCCTTCTTACTGGTTGGCTCTAGACACATGGAACGATAGAAGAATTTCTACTGGGCTACCAGATTTGGTACCCCTTAACAGCAAGTGTTGCAGCTCTTCAAGGAATCTTAGCCACGTAGGTCACGTCCAGCTTGGCCTTCAAGCTAAGCCAGAGGGGAACTAGATCACAGAGATAACTCCTCTACACAGCACTGTTTGTCTTCATGTCCCCCACCTGCATTTTTGTGGTCGCTAGGGTCACTTGATCTGACAAGGATATCAGCGTGCTAGGAGGAGTCATCCTGGAAAGCGTGTCAGCTGGAACTTTCCTTTACCTCACCATTTTGGAGATCCTGCCCCAGAAGTGGTCTCAACAATTCCCCATTCTTCTTTAGCTGGGATCCTTTCTAGTAGCAGTCATCACAAGTTGGACCTGATGACTAAGGCACTGCATCTAGGTTGGGGGTGGAAGGAGAACATTTTCCTTCCAGGAACTACCCATTCCAGCCCCCAACCACAGGAAAGGACTTGTTAGTGGGTGGAGAACACCCTCCAGAGGATGTAGCATGAAGCATTTTCCTTTGGTCATGTGCAGTGCCTATCAGAGAGAGGTTTCTGTAGCTTGGTGCTCAAGGCGTATTTCCGCGTGCTGGGTGGGACGCAAAGGGGTGGGGCGGGTGTACTCAGTCTCCTAGGATAGTGGTGGAGAAATGGTCCAGGGGCAGCAAGTCAGACATCCTGAAGGTTCACCCCTGCTTTGTTTTCTGAAGTTAAATGAGCATAGAACTGAATGAACACTGCAGAAGGGAACTGCATTGGGACCCTGAAGGAGGATTAAGCCCTTGGAAAGCTGGAAAAATGAAAGGAATCATGAGAGGCCACACCAGAGGACCTGACCCATCTCACCTGACTCCAGGTTGTAGAAGGCTACATAATTACACTCTGAACTGAGTCGCTTCATTTAAATGCATGTCTTTAGTTGGGACAAAACCAGATCTGGGCTAAAAAGAGCATATTCAGAAGCCCATCTTTAAAGCTCATAAGAAATCAACGGCATCTGCTACTCATCTGTTTATTCATCCTTCCCATGGGTCTAATATTGGTGTCGAATCTGTGCATCTCACTGGACTATTGAAGAGATGTTAGACAGAAATGGATCCCCTTGGCACGCACTGGGCCACGTAGAGTTCCTAGAGGAACAACTTTTCCACAGTAGCATGAGACGAAGACTCAAGGCTCCTGCCGACCAGGTTGCACATAATGATTTAAAGACATGTGAGCAATCCCCTCAAGGAGACCTAAAGGCTGGCACACCCAGCCCTGCTCCTACTGAAGTGTGGAATGCTTTTTAGCACTCGTTAAGACTTGGAAGATAAGTCATTCCCATGCGGCTAATTAGGCAGCTGCTCCAGTTTTGTTGGTTGGTTTGTTTTTATTGGCAAGCGAGATGGTAAACGGGAGGATTTTAGTAAGCTCTCAAGACAATGGCATTTCTTTCTGTCGTCTTTGCTCTGAGCCTTTGCCTTTTGTTTCTAGTAAAGACAAGACATTCTGGTGTTGCAAATTCAGTGGAAGTAAATGGTGAAACAGAGATTTACGAGTGTCACAACAGTGAAAGGGCCTCCTCCACTCCACCTGATTCCCCCAAACTCCCAGGACGCGCTGCAGAAAGAATGAGGTGCTCTGAAGGCATACCTTGTGTGTGACCTGTGCTTAGCACTGATCTCAAGGTAGGTTTATGACAGACCTGTTGCCACAGGAGTCTCTGATGTAACAGGTGTGAATGCTGCTGGCCACAGTTAGGGCTAGGGGTCGTCTCAGATACCTTCACCTTCTTTCCTGCGTTCATTTCCTCGCCATATCCATACAGACCCCTGCATCATATCCCCAAATCTTCCTAACAGGAACACCTGGATGTGTGGGATGCTCAGTAGCATCTCAAACCAAAGGAGGCACCAGCAGGCATGTTAGCATCTGAGTTGAGCCAAGGATCTCCACTGAATAGAAGCGACACCAGAGTCATGGTCTGAATTACTTTATGACTGGAAAGGTGCATGGCCAAAGGAAGACAGTTCCCACCCCAGGATCTCGCCGTCAGAAAAAAATGGTGCCACGCTTGCCCCAAAACCAAGGTCACATTTCAACCCAGATTGCTTTATTCACTTCCCTGATAAAGAGAAGTTCAGCATTTGGTTTCAATTGCCAACATACAGTAGCCCCCACCATTCCATTGCCTCTAAGGAAAAAACAAGCCAGAGAAAGATATTACCTTCTCTTCTCAATTGGGCATGTGCTTCCCTAAGGCCCTCTTCTCCCTCTGCCTCTTGCCATTGCACATCCTAGGTGAAAGCCAGATGCTTGCAGAGGTACCCCTGGGATGGAGCCCATTCCTTCCCATGGTCTCTTCATCAGTTTGCAGGAGAACCAGATTTGTGCCCTGAAACCCACACCTGGTTGGAGCTGTCAGTGCAGGCAGCAGGCCTCCTGAGCACTCTCCCCAGTGCCTCCTTGACCTCTCTGTTCCTCAGACTGTAGATGAGTGGATTGATGAGAGGTGTGAGGACTGTGTAAAAAAGGGAGACCGTTTTGTTGAGCTGTCTCAGTGGCACTGTTCTGGGCAGCATGTAGACTATGATGAGGGTCCCATAGAAAACAATGACCACAGTGAGGTGAGAGGAGCAGGTGGAAAAGGCCTTGTGCCTCCCCATGCTGGACGGGATCCTCAGGACGGCAGCTATGATGCAGACATAGGATGCCAGAGTGAACAGAAATGGGAAAACTACATCTGGGAAAGATAATATGATAATAAGAATTCTGATCATCCCAGTGTCACTGCAGGAGAGCTCTAGCAATGGAGCTTCTTCACAGAAGAAATGGTCAGTTGCACTGGGGCCACAGAACCTTTGGTGAGATATGAAAGATGTGATTCCTGTAGAAATTAGCGGTCCCGCAACCCATGATCCAGCCACCAGTTGGAGACATACCTTCCAGTTCATGAGGCTTGCATAAAGCAGGGGTTGACATATGGCCAGGTATCGATCATAGGACATGGCAGCCAGCAAGTAACACTCAGAAGTGGCAAAAGTGCCAAAGAAGAAAAACTGTGCCATACATCCCTGCACAGAGATGGTCGTGTCTCCAGTGAGGAAGCTGGCTAGCAGCCTGGGCGGGATGGTGGAGCTGTAGCAGGTCTTCAGGCCAGACAGATTCATCAGGAAGAAGTGCATGGGTGTGTGGAGATGCGGGTCTCTGACCATCAGCACAATGATGAGGATCTTCCCAACCATGGTCACTGTGTATGTGGCCAGACAGAGGAGAAAGAGAGGTGTCTGGAGCTCACGGGCATCCCCCAGTCCCAGCAAGAGGAACTCCATCAGCAGTGTCTGGCTGACCCATTTTCCTCTCTGCATGCTGTGTTGTAGATCTTTCTTCTTCCCACTCGCCAGGTAGGTGAGCTGCAAGATAGAGCTCTTGTTGATGTTGGATGTTCACACCCCCCTGAGAGTTTTCCTGTTGTCTGTAAGTAAAAAGGGGAAGGGGAATCACACCAACTGCATGACAGCTGTCTCCTGGGCTGGGAAGAGCTGCTCTGTGAGGTAGTCCTCTTGAGAGAGGGCCCCAAAATAAGTGCTGTACCTGGAGAGTAGCGTGCAGTCTAATGTGAGAAAGCTGAAGATGAGAAACTGATCCCTGAGACAAAAGTAAGATAGAGAGAGACATAAAGATGATAAAGATGATAAAGGTAAAGGTAAAGAAAAAGTGGAATTTCAGTGCGAGAGATGAACTGACATGTGCAAGCACCCTGAACCCACACACCTCAGCTCAGCTGAGGTATGGCAGTGCCCCCAGGCTGGCTTCTGCACAGCAGCAGCACGGCTCCAACTGAGCAGTAACAGCCTCACTGCCCGAGAGCTCAGCAATGGCAAGGACACAGAGGCAATATCTGGAGGAAGGAGTGAGCTCTGGAAGTGACCTAGGAAAGGACAAGACAGAGGCACAGGTCTTGTATAACTGACACCACGCAAACTCCCATGAGCTAAGTAACAACACTAAATTTGCCTGTGCAAATACTGTGTCTACCTGTAACCCTCGGCATGAAGAACTGACTTCTCTGATGGTACCTTTGAACAAAACCCAGGGACTAGCTCTTACTCTCAATTTCTTCCTGTGCACTTCCTTCCCTTCCTTCTTATCTCTCCAGACCTCAACTCCTTCCACACAGGCAGCTACACTCCTGTCCTCTGCTTCCAGCAGTTTCTGCTGTGAGTTATCAACAGCACCTGAATGTACCTGCTCTCCAAAGTCTCCCACGGCTTACAGAAGGAATCAGGATCCTGAAGGGTCCTGCTGCATCTCCTCTCTCCTTGGGACTACAGGGAGCGAGCTCTGTGTAACTAGTCCCTGGGGAAAGTGAGCTGGTGGAAAGTGTGTCAACAACTCCAGCAAGGGCTACCCCTCCCCAGACCTCTGTGGTAATTCAGCCTGCTCTGAGGGAGAGCAAATCTGAGGCAGAATAATAAGCAATGACTTCTGTAAACACTGCAGCAAAGACAAGGGAGGCCCCAGGAAGGGGATTCAGATCTCCCCCGACAGAAGACTACATTGGAAATGACTCCTTCAGAATGAGGCAGCTGTGGCTCGTGACAGCCCATATGTCCCCATAGCTTTGAATCATCTTTTCAGAATGAGAAGTCCAAAGTGCCTTAACTGGTTTGTCTCTCCACTTCCTGGCAAGACAGGAAAGGGTGGCCCCAGTGTAAATGGATTTTTGTGCCCTGGCTCTTCAGGACAGGTGAAATGAATCTCAAAGTAAAGGGTGAGTTTCTGCTGAGAGTTCACACTCTGAACTGTGAGCACCAGCATGGAGATGCCCACGTCCGGACTCCACATGTGTGATCCTCATCTGGTTAGTAGTGGCTGAAGGAGGGAGACTGTCACCTGTGCACTAGAGCGTTTCCACTGCCTAGCGGGCTTCTTTGGCCTCCCACTGGCAATCCAAGAGGGGCAGAGTTGCCTCCAACTCTTGTGTTGTAGCTCTCTGCCCCATATGGATGCCTCAAACAGTCCACGGGCAATAGAACTGCTTCCAGGGTCTCGTGTTCAGGCAATCCCACCCTAGTACTGCATGTGGATGCTCAGCTGGAGGGTGCTGACTTTCCTTCTGGATCACGTCCTATGGATTTGTGCCTGTGTCTCAGGAAGGATATCCAGTTCACTTTAGAGGGCCCAGGGTACCCCGTTGGCATTACGCTGCTGGGCCAGGTCAACCTGCCTCTCCTAGAGGTCCTGGGTCCTCACTGCCAGCCCTAAGCAGGGCCTTGCATAACCCAGGTTATGTCAGGGGACTACCGATTAAACTGATGCGGAATTGTCTGCAGCCCTCAGTGTCCTGCACTCATCTGTGCCTCAGGCCCCTTAGACGTCTGAGGTCCTGCTTTTGGTTGCTCTCCGGGGCTGAAGAGGGCTCTAACACTCAATAGGTAGAATTCACCCCCAAATGAAACATCATCCCACCCAGCAAAGGAAGCAGTTACAGACACCCCAGCGCGGGTATGGTCCAACCTCAGCAGGCTTTCTAAAGCTTTTCCACAACTACCATCAAGGACAGCAGAGCTGATGAGGTTGGTCATTGCCACGTCCTTGGGCACAGGTACATGGGCCCCGCTGCAGATCTCATATCCAAGTGCCTGGAGCCCTGTCCATGGTGACCCAGCTGGCTTCCTGGCAGCCTGGAGCCAGACCAGGAGCCAGCTTGGGGAAAGGAGGTGCTGAATGTGAGACCAAGAAAAATTACAGCAGGGCAGACCCCAGCAGGACATATGGATGCTCAGCTAAAAGTTACTGACTCCGCAAGTGGAGTCTGTCTATCGATTTGAGTCTGTTGCCCAGTAAGCATTACCCAGTTCCTTTAAGACAGCCTGCACTACTCTATTAGTCCTCCCTTACCTTCCTACCCTGAGAAGGTAAGATCAACTTTTACAGATGTTCTCTGCAAGAAGCAAGAACACAAAGGACAGAATTTGCCTTGGAGGCTTGGTTCAATTGCCCCACATTGCTGCTGATATGTAGATGCCCTGGAGTCTTCAGAACACGCACGAATCAGCACATGTGCATGAAAATCGGTACGTTTAGAGAGAAATTTCTCCCATGTCAGAACACATGTACAGAGGACATACATGAGTCATCTCCAGAAGTACTGCTGCTTCTAGAGGGGAGGAGCACACAATCAGTTCTGACTCAAGTGTCTCACCTGGAGACCTCTATGGTTAGGTGAAATGAAAGCTATAGTGGTTTGGGTTTTTTCCCCCAGCTGCCATGGTGATGTCTCCACCTGACATGCTCACATGGACTCGTTTGATCATCCCTGTGCAGAGGGAAGAACTTTGAAAGCATGATTCCTCTTGTTCTGAAATAAAATTCCTAAGGAGGTTGAAATCAACTGCTCTTTTGAAGAGCTAATCTCCTTCCATTGAGTGTAAAGAATGACTTGTTACCCATTTTCCATTTCAGGGGTCTACATTTGGAGAGAGAAATTCCTTTTTTTTTTTTTTTGGTGACTTTGCCAAATGCATTGAAGTGTTTCTACAGCCAAGCCAATGGAATAGTTGAATGATGGACTGCTAATGGGCAGAAGTTAGGAGGGAATTAATATGCTTGCTCACACCCAGGCACTTTGAAAAACTACCTTACTTCTTCTGGGAAATCCTCCCTGGACTTTTCGCTTCACTTTCTTGTTTCTGAGTTTGTAAATCTGACTTTTCTTTTTCTTTCTTTCTTTCTTTCTTTCTTTCTTTCTTTCTTTCTTTCTTTCTTTCTTTCTTTCTTTCTTTCTTTCTCTTTCTTTCTTTCTTTCTTTCTTTCTTTCTTTCTTTCTTTCTTTCTCTCTTTCTCTCTTTCTCTCTTTCTCTCTTTCTCTCTTTCTCTCTTTCTCTCTTTCTCTCTCTCTTTCTCTCTTTCTCTCTTTCTTTCTTTCTCTCTCTCTCTCTTTCTCTCTCTCTCTCTTTCTCGCTCTCTTTCTCGCTCTCGCTCTCTTTCTCGCTCTCTCTCTCTTTCTCTTTCTTTCTGTCAGTTCTGCACTGACAGTTTGATATCAAGGAACATGTTGGAGCTGTACCAGACAAGTGAGATAGACAGAGCTGTATCATGCAAGTGAGATAGAGCGCTGTGTCAGTGCAGGAGAGGGCTAGGCAGGAATCTTTATCACAGAGGAAATGATTGATGACTTTTGGACCACAGAATGACATCATGTCTAGATGTCAGGAAGGCCAACAGAAAGAAAGCCTGCTTGCCGGGAGCTGAAGGCCAACTGAGCAGAAAAGACACGCTGAGACTGTTAGCATCAGGCATCAGCTACACAAAGGAGAAGATACTCTGTTTAACCTCTCCCTCTTACACCCTGCACCCCCTTCACCACTGTGAGCTGTTCTACTCCTTGTAGTATCTCCTCTCCAGTACTGGAGAATGGCCAGTGTGGCAGAAAGTGGAGCCCGTCTGTTCATTAAGTCCTGGTAGATTCCTGTATCTGTGGACTGTTTTCTTCCTCTGTGCACCGTGCTTTGGGCCATTTCTCTCTGGTGGCCCTGGAGAGCAGCTGTGCTGGAAGACAACCAAAGCAGCCATGGTGACCAAAAGGAGTAATTAGCTGGATTTTCTTTCCTGAAAGTAAACATGCAAGAGTTTGCAGTGAGGTCTTCTGAGGTGACACACAAAACTCAGTCTTTGTGCCAAGGCGGGAGTGGGTTGGTTCAGAAGGAGAGACAGGAGAATCAGAGTTAGGCAAAGACAATGAAGAACCTGGAGAAAAGAGGTGGTCTATGTCTGTAGGAAACTGGAAGATGAATGAGTAGGTTCATTTGCAGACAAAAACAGGGTAAGAAAATTGTGGTCTGGGTCCCAGTAGGAGAATGATTCTCGTTCTGTTCATGCCTAGTAAAAACTCAAAGATGCGTGAGGGAGGGTTCAGGGTTTCATGAGAAAAGGGAACTTGAGAGACATAATAGTGACTATGTCACAATACGTGGGCACTACTAGCTAATGCTAGAATGCATTTTTCTGTCCCTTGTACATCTGATTCTGGTTCTGTTCATGGGAAAAGTCTTTCCCTGTGCCTTTATGTTCATAACCTCCCGGGTGGCCCGTAAAGCAAATTTAAGCAAACTTGAGGTTTTAAAGGAAGACTTTTGCAAGACCGAGCAGTCACTGAGAAGTGCAGACAGAAGACACGAGCTCAGTCAACATGCTCATGCCTTTTGTGTCTCTTTGGCCGCCTATGGGGCCAGAGCTGGAAAAACATTGTGGCTGTAGGGAGCTCCAGGACCATCTTCCACATGGCCATGGGCAAGTTTCTTGTGTTACCTCCTGCCGTGGATGACTCATCTTCTTCAATGGCTGACCCCTTAAGAGCAGAGAAAATTCCTGGTCACTTGTTCCTCCTGTCCAGATCCCAGGGCAGGAAGGGGGAGACTGGTTACCAGAAGATTTCTGCCCCTAAGGCTTGACTCAGGAGACATAATTTCCTGTGGGGTCAGGAGCTTTTTGCTTTCTTGAGGTACTGTGGGTTCTGTGGTTAGTGACTTGTTTGCCCCTGAGAGGCAGACATGCTCTGTGGTAGGCTTGAGTTGTGCTGGAGTAACTGGATGATCTTTGAAAGTGTCAGTGAGCTCTGCCTATGGAGCAATTGATGGGAGGTGACTTCTTCCACACCGGGTAAGGGATTCAGTCTTCCCATGGAACTATTCTTGGGCCTGAATGTCTGTCCTCTTCTTATTGTAGGACACTGCTTGCCTGACCCTGAATAAGGGAAGGCAACATAGAAGTCTTCACTTTCAAGCTCTGCTTCTCTAAGTGTTGGACCACACACTTCAGGAAAGCAGAGAGGAATGGGAGTGTGGGGGTCTATAAGCAATTGGCCTCACCCTTCCTTGTGAGACTTGACAATTTGACCAAGGCACTATGACTCCCAGCAGTGCTTGCTCTAACCACTGGGACACACCTTTCCTCCAGACATGGACGATCAAGTCCGCCCCTTTGAAGTGGAGCTCAACAGCCACCCGTCCCTACCGAAAACCCAAAAGGTCAAACTGCAGTCCTCCAGTGTTCTCTAGACTGTGGCATTCTAGGCTTTGCCCGGACATGTGATCAAACATCAGAGCTGGATCCACAACGTGCAGTTCCCTCCTCCTCCAGCTCTCAGGAATGTAGACAGTCTGCAATTCTATAGAAAGCAATGTCTTATTCTGCTTTGGCACATCTTTGTCATGCCTAAAGAAAATGACTGCCCAGACAAAAACAGGGAGTCCAAGCAGTGGCAGGGTAAATCCATTGTCTCTGTTGGCATCAGAGGGCCAAAACACCCCCACTGTCATAAACGATGATAACCAGTTTATCCCAAATGAAGGTCTGACTCTGCTTTGCCTGAGCAACAAGTCAAAGTAAAGGTGACCTTACAGAGCTCTGACAAACATTCCCTGTCACAAAATCTCAGGGTCCTATGGCAACTCATTATGGACATGGTAATTTCAGAGTGCATTAATTTCCGAATTGCTTACCTGGCTACGTCCTTGCAAGGTGAATCATCTCATTGGGAAGAGCTAATAACGCAAACCCACGTTGCCTCTTTGCCATAGTTCAAAACCTTTTGTGGCAAACTCAGAGCGTGTGGTTGGAAAGAGGAGGGAAGGCTCCAAGTGCCATCTTGTCAGTTCTCCCAGGAATAGCTGGCTTTGCTCCTATGCTGGTGCAGCTACCCATGCTCCAAGGTGTGGGCCGTGGACTTTGTGCTAGCTAGGGAGAGAGGGCTGACCCTGGTTATCATCTGGCTGGGACAGCATTGGAGTTGAAGGTGCCAGGTCAGCTCCAGACATTCAGCCAGACCACATCTGTCTGCATGTAAGGAAAAAATATAAGACCTGTAGAACTGCTCCTCTTGACAAAGACTCAAGAATTCCTCATGTTTGCAAAACATAAACGCACAAATGAATACATGAAACCTCGCAGCTCCCTGGTGACTGTAAACATGTGGGTCTGGAACAAGCCAGAGCCTCTGTGCAGGAACCCATGCTGCAGCAGTGGGTTGTGAGTGTGGGACAAGCCTGACTTCCCACAAGCTGCAAATGCTGAGGTGAAGAAATAGAAATGAAGTTGAGCTGATGAAGTTACTTCCAGCATTAATTACTGACGAATATACTCTCTTCAACAGGCAAAAAATGGTGAATTAGCAGGTGGAAATTTTTTATCAGCATTATCAGCACGTCACTTCACATCTGTGGTTACCCATCCTCTCAACAGTTTTTCCTTTCTCCCCCCTTCAGCTTTGTCTGTGAGGGGCTGCAAGGTGTGCTGGGTCAGAGCACGGGTTTAATTCCTGCTGCAGAGATCTTCAAGCAGGACTTTGAGTGGATGCGTGTCAGCATGCTCAGCAGTCTCCTGCAAGCAGTTCAGGGCCTTCCCTTCCTCAGGTAGATTACATCCTCTAATGGCTTCTGTTGGTGAAAACAATAATTTGGTAAGCCTCTGGCCACCCTTGGGACATGTAGGCAACACCCCATCCTCTCTTCCTGCGATGCAACTCTTTCCCTTCCCTCTTCCCACAGTACAGGAAAATGTGCCATCCTTAACCACCACCTTCTGTCCGAGCCACCTCCCCAGCAGAGCAAGAGGACCACAAGAGCCTGTAGGGATGCTGCCCTCTAAGGGCCTCCTGTGGGCCCCAGGCTCCTCACCAGAGCCCAGCACTGGTCAGGGTCCACACCTGCAGGACATATTCTGAGGCTGCAAAGACATTTCTCAGGAGAGACAAAGCAAGGCAGGGCCTCATGGCCATTGGCTCTGGAGAAACCTTCCTTAGCTCCAAGGGACAGGTCCTGAATGGGGTCTACTCAGTATCTCCCACTCTACCTTTCCTCTGGGAATGGTGAGGGGTCACCACGTGACAGAGCCTTCGCTAGCAGCTTTAGGAGGGGAAGCACCTTCTGCTGCAGTAGCAGCTGGACAAGTTGGAGAGACCACAGCCCCCACGGTGTGCTAGAATGACAAGCACAAGGATTTCAAGGACAGGAGTGTGTTAATACACAGGCAGAAGATGTGGACCAAAGTGCCAGAAAGGTCCCATCCCCAGGTGATTGTGGCCTGGACCTAACTACTTGCATCTGCACAATCCTCAGCCAGACACCCAAAGGCTTCTGTGTGAGAGGGCATGTTATACCCTTGTTTCTTCCTCCATCCCTTCCTCCCAACTTGCTCCCTCCCAGCTTGCCAGACAGGCATTTGTTGTCACTTCCTCAGGTGAGTGGGCGGTGTTGCTGGGATTTGATTTGAGAATATCTGAGAATACTGCCAGCCTGTTTGTCCTCCTGCCCGGTCTCGGAAGTCTCTGGGAGTCCTATTGCATTGATGTGTCCGGAGCTTTATTCTACCTCGAGGTGCTCCAGACCTTCCCTGCTGGGGTGAGATCCAGCATCCCCTCATTTAAGTCCACAGTTAACTTCTGTTAATGCATGTGTGCTTCTTGTGTGGACACTTGCGCATATGGATCTCTGTGAATGCATGTGGGTGCGCAAAATTGTGCATGACTCCACATAGATCTGCATGATCACGGGTATTTGAGTGTCCTTGTGCGCCACTCATCATGAGGGAGCGTGCCGCCCAACGCAGGGGCGCTCTCCACTGCTCTGGCCATGAGCATCACAGAGCAGCAGGTTCCCCAGGCCAGAAGGAGCAGCTGAACGGTGATGGCACTGACCCGGCAGAGATCTGCCAAGTGCACAGGCTCTGTCTCCTGAGCCCTCCTTTTCCTGCCTCTCCAAATTTCACACTCTGCCCCAGCAAATTTCAAGCCTCAGCAAGGACAGGTTCACACTAGCATGGAATCTTAGTTTAATTCAACATAATAATAATTGGAGTCTTTCAGCTCTGCTGGTAAACACCTTTGCATCTTCCTCCAGGCCAGGATATGTCCCCTCTCCCCAGTGCTAAGGAGACTGAAGGAGTGGGATTAACTTTATGTACAGGGAGACGGACTGAGGAATCCTGCCCGCCAGGCCATCCCTGAGCAGATGCTTCTGATGGAGTGTCATTAATGTTTGCGACTGGACACAGGCCTCTCATGATCAAGCCAATGCCAAGTACACTCAGCAGCTCATTGACTTGGTTCTGAGTCAGGCAGGGTCTGAGACCAAGGGACGGAGGTCCTGATGTTGCTGTCCTGAGACGGGAAGAATGGTCCCTGTAGGTAGCACAGGGAGAGCCAAAGGAGTTGACGACTGCTTTTGTTTTCAGCCACCAAGATCTTGAAATCTCAGTTTGAGTCTCAGTAACTGGACCCTGGGGGAAAATGGACATCTAATTGAAGGCCACACACCCCAAAGCCTGCTGCTATTCCCCGGGTGGATGAGGAAAATACCCTTTTCCCCTCGGGGACTTCTGGCAGTGGAAGAAAGGACACTTTAGGAGATGGTGAAATGTTGGCCCCTTTTGGGAAGGAAGTCCTCTTTTGTGCTTCTCCTTGGGCTATTCCTCTTGGTGACTTGCTTCCCTTCTTCCAGACAGACTTTCCACATCTGTAGTTATTGCACAGTCGTGCTTGCTGATGGGAAATAGAGGATACCACAGCAGCAGGGCCCTCTCTTCCCTCCCTATCCCCCACACGTGCACGGGTCCAACTGTCCCCATGCCCCCTTCCACCTCTGCAAGAGTCTCAGGCATTGGCTTTGGGCTGCAGAAAAGCATCGGGAGGGAGAATCTCACCCTGCTCATTGTCATCCCCAGGAAATCAGGGGACGCCGTATCTAGCCCCTGAGCTCTTAGACTGGGATGCCTGCCATCTCTGGAGGCCAAGACCACTCAGCTGTCCCAGGACAGGGCTGGTGGAGTGCTTGTTTACTCTTACTGGGTACTCTCCAGGTGGTCTGTTATGTTGTTCTGAGCTGAAGGAGTCGTCTCAGTTTTTCCCCACATGTCCTTCTTTTGCTCCTGTCTCCTGGGCTGGGATGGAGGAAGGGGAGGGTCCAATTCCCAAGTGTCACCACTCCTGCTTCTTAGCAAAGAGGTCTGCAAGCAGAGGGGCTGTTATCCAGATAACATCCATTAGAAATGGTGCAGCAGGCATGGGCGAACCGGGACAGTCACAGCATCTTGCCCCTGTGGGATGTCCGAGTCAGACCACAGTTTCACTGAAGGTTTCACTTGGACCCTTTGTCTTCATCCTGACCTCACCTATTGACTTATAAGCAAATGAAAGGAATTTCACAACCACATACACCAAAGTGCATGTAAAAACGTGCTCACATGCACACACAAAGAGTGCGCATATATACGTGGTTATTTGGACACACCTTCATGTATTGCCCCAAGCATGTGCACATAGATGTGTGTGCACATCTCTCACACATATACATAGGTGAAAACACACACAGTGTACCTCCACCAACACAAACGCTTACTCAAATGTGAGCACACAGGTGTTGTCCCAAAACTGGGGGGTTGTTTACCTAGTGTGCGATACGCCAATAAACACACAGAGCAGAGGTATTTTATTGCGTATTCGCACAGATATGGGTGACTGCCCCAAGCCAGCACACCGACTCTACAAATCAACAGTCATTTACACACTTAATATTAACATATTCATGTTTCTACTACATATGTATTATTTATCATTATATGATTGGTTAATGAACCTTAGCCTCCTGTGTAAATTAGTTCGCATGCCTAGTAGTTCTTTCTTTTGAGTCGGTGGTGTAATTAGGGTGGGTGGTCCGTGAAGTCGGTGGTTGGGGTCTCCCCCCGTTGGAATTACCTTTCCCCTAGTTTTCTACTTCTTTGGCAATCCTCAGCAATTCTTCAAGGTTTTTTGGTAAAACTAGCAGTATATCAGTTACGCTTCTGCCTTTTGACAATCTCATCTTAATTAACAGAAGAAGAGCACATTGTTTGGATAAACATTAACTGTCACAGGGGTAGGGCTATACGATAGATGTCTTTAGCAGCAACTGTCTTGGTTTGAATTGCATGCTACATTTGATTTTGCTGTAACACAGGTATTGGGTCTGTTTGGGATGGAGTTAGCTGCCCCCACAGCAGCCCTCATAGTGCTTTGCTTCATATTTGTAGCTAGAATGGTGTTGATGCACCAGCAAAGTTTTGGCTATTGCTGAGCAGTGCTTGCACAGCAGCAAAGGTGTCTCTCCAACCCCACCTCCTAAAGGCCAGTAGGCTGGCTGTGGGCAAGAGGTTGGGAGGGGACATAACCAGGACAGCAGACCCAGACTGACCAAAGGCATATTCCATACCATATGATGTCAGGCTCAGCAATAAAATGCAGGAGAAAGGGGAGGGGGGCATTTGTTTTCAGGACGTTTGTCTTCTGAAGGCACCACTACACGTACTCTGGCCCTGTTGTGCAGGAAGGGGCTGAAAATCGTTTGCCGATGGCAAGTAGCGAATAAATCTTTTTGCTTTGCTTCTGCATGCAACCTTTGCTTTTATTCATGAAACTGCCTTTATCTCAACCCATGACTTTTTAGTCTTATTTCCCACTGAGTAGGGGGAGTGAGAGAGTGTCACGATGGGCACCGGGAGGCCAGACAAGGGCAACTCACTCCAGTCTTTCGCCTTCGACATGGGGCTCGAGACAACGGCAGTTTTGAATTGAGTGTGCTATGGCTGTAGTAGTTTCTAACTGGCAGGCCTTTGTGTGGGTCAGGGAGTTTGCTTGCTGCACTGCTTATCTCTTTATTTGGCTGAACTTGGAGCAGGCTAATAGAAGCAAAAGCTATGTGCTTTGCCCTGGCATTGAGGCCCTTACTGTGCTGGGGAGCTGTCTTGTGGAGAGGATGAGGGAGTACACCTGCCTTTTCCCACCTGGGTTGTTTTGTTGTGCAGGCTTCGAGGACCCTGTTCACCCTTGAGCTGTTTAAGTAACAGCTCTACTAAGTAACACTGCTGACTTATTGTGGGGTTTGCGGAATCTGGTGTCATGCTGGCATAACAAGAGACAACTTTTGGGTGCGGCAACAGTGAAACGTGCCCTGAGAGGTGGCCGGTCCCTGGGTGGCAGGGTGTGTGGAAGGATTTGGGCAAATGCCAAGGACAGTCATCACCTCCCATAGTCTGGGATTTTACACTTGAACAAGGTAGCATTCCTGGTAAATTGACATGCCACCTAATAAAAGGATGCCTTGCCTACCCCAGTGAAAACCAGCAGCTTTTAGCACTGCATTGAGGCTTGGCCTGTGCCTGTCAAGCTACAATTCAGTTCTATCAGAGGACCGTGATTAAGACAGGGACCAAAACACAGCTGAGAATGCCTTGATTGAGCCAGGGATCCAAACTACATCAAAGAACACGATGGTTGAGACAGAGACCCAAGCCGCATATGAGGACACCATGATTAAGATAGGGACCCAGACACTAACTACAGTAATCGTCCCTTCCAACCCAGTGCATGATGATCTATGATTCTATTATTCTATTACTTTAGCATTGAGTTGTCTTCTGTGGAAACATCCATTTCCACTCCTGATGGCATTCCGGGCAGACTCAAGACACAGAATAGGCATCGTCTATGACTGTGGAAGACTTTCTGGTGATAGTCCCTTAATATTAGTGTATTCACACCCACACGCACCCCCATACACACACCCACACACACCCCCACACACCCCAATTTAAAATCTTAACTTTCTATGAAATACTCTCTCTTGTAAGGCTAGAGAAGCAGTAATTTTATCCTAGAATGTGTTTCTGAGAAATGAAGCTCATACTCACTGAGATCTGAGAACTGCTGGATCCAAGTCCTTTCTGGAACTGAAATTCCTTTGAGCAGTTGACTGTCCAATTAGAATTATTAGAATTATTAGAATCTTTAAGGTTGGAAGAGACCTCTAGGATCATCAAGTCCAACCATCAACCCAATACCACCATGTCTACTAGACCACGTCCCAAAGTGCCATGTCTACACGCTTCTTGAACACCTCCGGGGACGGTGACTCCACCACCTCTCTGGGGAGCCTGTTCCAATGTCTGACCACCCTTTCGGTGAAGAAATTTTTCCTACTATGCAACCTAACCCTCCCCTGGAGCAATATGAGGCCATTTCCTCTTGTCCTATCACTTGTTGCTTGGGAGAAGAGACCAACACCCGCCTCACCACGACCTCCTTTCAGGTAGTTGTAGAGAGTGATAAGGTCTCCCCTCAGCCTCCTCTTCTCCAGACTAAACAACCCCAGTTCCCTCAGCCGCTCCTCATAAGACTTGTGCTCCAGACCCTTCACCAGCTTTGTTGCCCTTCTCTGGACATGCTCCAGCACCTCAATGTCCTTCTTGCAGTGAAGAGAATGTCCAGGTGGTCCATGCTGCACTGTCATCACTTCAGGGTACAGCGCTCACAGTCCGTCAGCCCCCTCCCAGTGGCCTCATTGTTTCACTGCTTAATTGTGGAACTGCAAGTGCCATTTGCATGAAGGCAAAACAGTCCAGCTGATGACAGCTGAACGACGTAATTTCAGTCTTTCTTTTAAGAAGGTGAACTGATAGAGAAGTTAGATTTCTTTTCCCCCACTTGCCAATGAAGTTTAGCTCTTCTCACTCTTTCTGACCTCTGAAGGACAGTGATGGCAGCAGAGTGACACACTGGATTGTGTTGCTGTGGTGGGTCGACCTTGGCTGGGTGCCACGTGCCCACCAAGCCACTCTATTACTCCCCTCGTCAGCAGGACAGGGCAGGAGAGAGGCACCCTGGAGGTGCCTTTCCTCTGAGTAGGGCGGACATGCATGGTGGAGCCATGGCCTAGTGACTCTTGGTGGTCAAGGGGAGACCTGTTTAACCTGAGGAGGGAGTCTGGCACAACTCAGCCCACACCAGTGGCAAGTACCTCCTGTCACAAAGATCTGAGTTACCGCCTGCCCGTGCACAACTCGGAACTCTCTTGTAGCTCTTGTGGAGTGCAAGGAGCAATTCAAAGGAGGGACCTGACTCATCTCCCCCATGCTGGGGCACAGGGCTAGCCAAGCTCTGGCCTTGGTGTTCATGGAGATGCTCCAAGTAGACTGGCAATCTCTGCTCTGGGGAGCTTCCCCAGAGACACTGCCCCATCCTGGCCATCATTCCCAGACCTGAGATGCTAAACACTGAATGGCAGCCCCATCCCTTCTTCCACAGATTCCTTGTGTGGATCCCTACTCCTTTCCCCGTGTCTTTCTGAATGGATAGAGTGAACATAAGCTTCGGCTCCATCCAGCTCCCGAGAACATCCAAGATGTGCAAAAGCCAGTTGGTGGGGGCACCAGCCTCAGTGAGAGGGTGGTGATCTTTCTTGGCATGATCATCACTATCACCCGTTTCACCTCCATCCCCACCTCCTACGTCTGCGTCATCTTGTCTGTCCTGAGAGTCCACTCTGTCTTGGGCAAGTGTCATATCTTCTCCATCTGCGCTGCCTACCTCAATGTAGTGGCCACCAATTATTTGCCCATGGTCTCAAGTACCCGAGGACAGAGTGGTCTTCTGACTTCTGCACCACAAAGATGCCCCTGTTGAATCCCCTCATGTTCAGCCTGAGGAATCAGGAGGTAAAAGCTGACCTCCCCAGGTTGTCTTGAGGGAGGGGACTGGGCCAGAGTCAGTAGGAATTTTCCCTCCACATGAGTCACCTGAAAACTAAGGAAGAGGAGGGAGGATCATGGACTTGTGAGTCATGATGCCAGCTAGGGAGAGAAGCTGCCTGGAAGATCACCATGACACACAAGATACTGGAAGGCTCCTGGCAGCCTTCTGTTGCCTGGCAGTGGCCTGCATGATCTGTTCCTTAATCTACAACACGACTTTTCAGGTGCCCAAGGCCCCTTTGTCCCATGTGACCTGGAGTTTGGAGGCAGCAGTTCTACAGCAGGCATGTCTGCCTGAGAGGATGCTCAAATACCTTCTGACTTAGAGGTCTGTGAAAAGCCCAGCTGCTGCCTCACTGCTCAAGTAAGAATCTCCAAGTGCTGAAAGACCTGGCCCTGGCCCTAGGGAACCTGTGACATAGCAAAGATTGCAACTTGATTCCTTTCCTTGGGACGAGCACCAGTCTATCATGTCTCTAGAGAGCCTCCCTGGGTCAGCAGTGTGGGGGTGTAAGGAGGTCTGTCTGCAGCAGCAGTTAAAGAGATTTTCTCTACTCTCCACAGTGAGGTTTGGAGACAGAGGAAGAAGATGTGAACCTGCAAGCACCAACTCCCTCTTTCTTGAAACTCTGTGGTCAACCTGTGAAAGGGAAAGCATGACATAGTCCTGTTTTTTTTTCTGGCAAACCTGATGGGACTTGCAGTCTTTGGTGAGATGTGTCTTTCAGGCTAGAAGGATTGGAGCAAGAGGGGTCGCTGACCCAGGTCTCTCAGATCCTGCTGTGGATGGATAAATCCAAACCTTGTGTATATTCAGAGAGGTTCTCCTCTGTGCTTTCTGTGGAGAAATCCCCGGTGTTTTTCCATGTGCAGGATGCCAAGCTGCAGGACAGCACCACCTGTCTCTCCACTGAGCCCACACTGGTAACCACAGCATGCGCGATCACACAGAAAAAGTGTGTCTGTGTGTGTCTGTGTGTGTTCCCTGTGCAGTGTCTCCCTCCCCAGCACTGCGTGCTTGTAGACCTAAGCTTGTCCAGCAGTGGCATGCCGGGGTTGTGGTGAGGCTGGGTCTCTGCCTCCCCAGCCTGTGTAGCAAAGACAAAGGTCAGCAACAGCATGCTGGTGTGACTTTTTGGTCTGAGTTCAGATCCAGGGTCTTGGGAAAAAAAGCAAAATAGCCCAATAAAACCGTCAAGTTCAAGGAGTGCCTGGACTTGGGGGAGAGCTATTGAGGGATGCCGTATGAACCACAACAGGCTCCATCAAACCCCCTGAGATGAAACTAACTGAGGCATGGGAATGAGTATTAAGAAGATGTATCTGACTGGCTTTTCCCGCTCTCATTCTGAAGCACACTCTTGCAGAAAGGAGCCCTTGTGGTGAGACACGACTGCTCTTGTGGGTGTATTCCTAGCCAAAATAGCCCGAGGAAGGAAAAATCCCTTCCTAGCCACGCACCTGGACATCAGCCAAACCCTCGGCATGTGAAAAAGACCCATTATCCAGAGACTAGGGAAGACTGTCTGTTCTACTGGATTCCCACCCATGCCCCAAGCCAATCCATTGCTTTTCATGTCTCTCCTCCATCTCAGGGGAATCACCGTTGTTTTGCTGGCGAGAATCCCGGTGCCCCCATTTCCTGACAAAAGCCAGCTGTTCAGTCCATTTCTAGGAATGAGTTTGTCCCTCTGTGCACCGTGTCATGCTAAATCCATTTGGTGGAGCAAAGAGCTGACCTTGGAGAGCAACTGTGTGGGAAGGTGACAAAACCAGCCCTGGTGGCTACAAAGATGGTTTAGCTGAGTTTTCCTTTCTGAGACAGTAAAAGTGTATGTGTAAGCAGTGAAGCCTTCTGGAGTGACAGGCAGAACTTAGTCTGTATCAAATTGGGATGTGTGAGAAGGAGAGACAGAACAGGGACAATCAGGAGGCAAAGAGAATGAGGCACGTGAAGAAAAGAGGTGTCATGTGCCTGAGAGGGACGGAAAGGTGGATGGCCACTGAGAAGCAAAGACAGGTTCTGCATTAACCTGCTCAGTTAACATGTTCACATCTTCTGTGCTTCCTCGCCTACACCTACAGTTAGAAAACTGGATGCACGTTGTGTCTGTGGAGAGCTCAGGGGATGATTCTTCCACATGGCCGTCTGTAGGATCGCCCCCAGGATGTCCTCCTGGAGGTGGTTTTCTGACTTTCTCACACACAAACAGGAGTGTTGGTCTCAGAATGCCCCTCAGCTCGGTGTGGATCCCACATAAACATAAGCAAGAAGTAAGAAGGTGGAGGACAGGACAAGGAACACAGTCAGGAAAGAACATGGACAAGACTCCCATTTGACATCTTTCTGAGAACTGGGAAATTGCAATTATTCTTTGAAAGAATAAAATCACACAAGGGAGAATAGCATGGCTCAGAGTCAAAAAGGAGTACATTTAAAAAAAAAATTCTCATTATCGTCTTCAAACTGTTGAGAGCTACATGTCAGGAGTAGCTGAACTGGAAAAAAACCCACTGCACTTTGCTATTTTTATAGCATCCTTAAATTCCATTTATGTTCACTTTTGGTTTAAGAGAACGCATTCCTCCGGGGACAGAATTGGCTTAGTGTGGATGATCATGCAGGTGATTATTTGCAATCTCGAGCTGAAATTTGTACTGGTTAGGGCCTTCCGTCACATTCTTTTTTTTTTTTTTTCTTTTTTTCTTTTTTTTTTGTACTTTGAGATAACCTCCTTTGTAATTTTTAGAGCCATGGCAAAGGAGAACAAGTTACACCTGTAACTGATGTCATTCCTCTGGGCTTCCCGACCTCTCTAGGTGAGCACATGGTCCCGTGTGCCATTATCTTCTCCATGTATCTTCTAACCTTGCTGGGGAATGACATCCTCATTGTCACTGCATGGAGCAAGCGTAGAAGACAGAATTACATCTCCTGGGACTATCCTCTTTCAGTTACTAGGGCATATGTCAATCTCTGCATAGGTTAAAAGCCTTTCCAGATAAACCAAACTGCATATTGAGCTATCAGCTGTGGAACACTGAAAGCGTCCAAACTGTGTTGGGTTTGCGTGGCAAGGTTTTGGTAGCGGAGGCGGGGGGGCTACAGGGGTGGCTTCTGTGAGAAGCTGCTAGAAGCTCCCCCTGTGTCTGACAGAGCCAATGCCAGCCGGCTCCAAGATGGACCTGCCCCTGGCCAAGGCCTAGCCAATCAGCGCCTCTGTGATAATATATTTAAGAAGGAAAACAAAACAGTTGGAGGAGCTTTTGCAACCGGAGAGAGGAGTGAGAAGGTGTAAGAAACTCTGCAGACACCAAGGTCAGTGAAGAAGGAGGGGGAGGAGGTGCTCCAGACACCGGAGCAGAGATCCCCCCTGCAGCCCGTGGTGAAGGCCATGGTGAAGCAGGCTGTCCCCCTGCAGCCCATGGAGGAAGGATGAGGGGGTGTAGACATTCCACCTGCAGCCTGTGGAGGACCCCACGCTGGAGCAGTTTGCTCCTGAAGGTCTGCACCCCGTGGGAGAGACCACGCTGGAGCAGTTTGTGAAGGACTGTAGCCGTGGGAGAGACTCCATGTTGGAGCAGGGGAATGTTGAGAGGAGTCCTCCCCCTGAGGACAAAGAAGCGGCAGAGACAATGTGTGCTGAACTGACCGCAACCCCCATTCCCCGCCCCCCCTGTGCTGCTGAGGGGGGAGGAAGTGGAAGCCGGGAGTGAAGTTGAGCCCAGGAAGATGGGAGGGGTGGGGGGAGGTGTTTTAAGATTTTATTTCTCATTCCTCTGCTCTGTTTTGCTTAGTAATAAATTAGATGAATCTCCTCTCTACGTTCAGTCTGTTTTGCTCGTGACGATAATTAGTGAGTGATCTCTCCCTGTCCTTATCTCAACCCAAGCCTTTTGTTATACTTCTCCTCCCCATCCCGCTGGGGGAGGGGTGAGTGAGTGGCCGCGTGGCGCTCAGCTGCCAGCTGGGCCTAAACCACGACACAAACTAACTGGTGGATGTGCTTGCGATCAGGGCCATGCTTGTAGTAGTCATCTGGAACTTCTTCCTGTGTGAGAGGATGAGATTTTTCCTCAAAAACATCCAGTCATCTCTCTGAATCTCTGTTCTTTATACAGTAGAATATTGCTAATGATGCACTTTATCATGCTTCCAAGATCAGATTGATTGACTGCATGGTCATCTATGACTATTGTTGAGCATGAGCTGTATATTTTTTAAGCTGCCCAGGAGAAACACAGTCAGTGTGGTTACTCCTCCTCTTCTCTTGCACATCTATTTGAGACTTGCTCAGGAATATTGTGTTTGATCTGGGATGATCAGGTAGATCAGGTTCCAGGGCTAAACCACCTAGGAAAGCCTGGTCACTAATGTGCTGGAGATGGGAGCTGCCACTGCTGGGATCTGAGTCCCCTGACTTGGCCTCCACTGATCCTGATCTGCCGCCTGCTGCTATCACCTTGTATGTGTCAAAGATGACCAAAGGGCTAGAGAACCTATCCTATGAGGAAAGACTGAAGGAGGAAAATCTTTTCTCCCTGGAGAACAGAAGGCTCGAGGGAGACCTCATCACAGTAGTCTCCTACTTAAAGGGTGGCTACAAAGAGGACGGAGGCTCTGTCATCACAAGAAGCCACATGGAGCAGACAAGGGGTAATGACAGATCTCCAACAGCCAGGGACTGCAGCGCTGGGAAAGCCTTGGCCTGCATGTGAGGAGCAGTGGCGATGTGAGCAGAGTTCAGGCTGTCCCTGCCTCAGAGCACTTGGGGAGCCAGGGAAGCTGAGTACAGACAGGGTCATCCCCCCTGTTTGTGCTGTGGTTGGGTTGGTGCCTGTCCTGTACCACCGTGTCCCCAGGGCACGACCAATTCTCAACCTGTGGGGCTACCCGTGGGGGCCATGCCCACAGTGGGGAGGAACTGGAGATGCCTGGGTGCTGGCAACAGACCCCAGTGCAGGGGCGGCAGGTCTCATGAAGGAGGAGGTGAAGCCTTGGTTTCTGGGCACAGAAAGAAGGTGCCCAGCACCCAGAGGGATGGACAAAGATGGCGCCTCTGCCCCACACTGTAGGCAGGAGGAGCGTGAGTAGAACCTCATGTGGTCCATGGGGCACTGTACGCCTGAGATGTTATTTTGAGCCATAAGTGCCTTCAGGAGTTCCTTTTCTGCACCCAGGAGACCATGGATACCTGAGGGATGCCAGGATTTAGACCACTACCTGGGACTGAAGTCTGACATCTAAAAAATCTTCAAGTATCACTGAAAAGCATACCTAAATGTTGGCATTAACAGCGTTAATTAAGTAGTAGTTCACCCAGGCTCAGGGAAGATGAACACCTGAAACAAGCCATGAGAAGGTAGGGAATCACTGGGCTGCGGAGAGCTCATGTTACTGTGGGGACACTCTGCGCACTGCTGCCATCTGCCCAGTCACCGTCTGCCTGTAAATGGTGGGATGGTGGCCAGAGAGCGGGGATTTCCTGCAGGGATATGCAGGGAGCAGATGCTTTGTGGACTTAGGGCCTGCTGAGCTGGGCTTACACAGACCTCGATAACAGGGAAGATGGGGTCAGTGCCTCAACGCCTTCATCGCTTTGCTTCACAGTTGGGTGGCTAGGAGGCAGATGAAGGATCTCATAACTGAGCCTCCAGGCAGAAAGCCCCTCTGCTGGAATTTCACCTTTTGCTGCGGGGAAGGCAGTCCACAGAGCTCCCGATGTGCATGGCCACCCTTCTGCCTTGGCACCTCCTCCTGGCCAAGGCCTCTGATATGCCAAGGCTTTTGGTCCAGCTGGTGCCTGAGAATAACAGCCAACACAGGAGACATGCGAATGGCCCAGCAGAGACAGATCAGAGAAGCTTCTGAGCACAGAAATGTGTCCCACTGTTGCCGCAGTGGCCCAGTGGGGATGGAGGGGGTAACTGCTCTTGCACCGAGCCTTTCCAGAGCAGAGCTGGGATCTGGCAGTGGTACAACCTTAAAGGCTCAGGAAAGCTGCCCTAGGCTTAAAGGAGACAAGGAACCACAGAGCAGCCACGGGTATTTGGGCACTGGGTGCTCTCCCAGAGCTGCAGCGGCCCATGGGGGTGCTGGGTTCACAGAGAGTGGGGACTCCATTGTGTGGTTGCTACCAATCCTAACTTGTGCATTACCTCAGCCCTGCGTGCCTGGACAGCACCTGGGCCATGCCAGGTGCTGAAGGACTGTATGAGGCGCCTGTCAGCCTGTGCCCATGTGTGCTGGCCATGGACCTTAGACTGGGTAATGGAGGGGAGGGGAAGGTGGGGATGAAATTGTGGTATTGTTGACTCCATATGCCCACTCCTCAACCCTTTGGAGCCATCCTCTATTCGAGCCTCATCCCCCAGCACAGCTCAATCCAGAGCTAGAGGAGATCCCTTCCCAGAGTGCCAGAGGGGCTGCTGACCTCATCCATTGGCAGCCATGGGCTCCTCACACAGGGCTTGGTCTCCCCATTCACAGAATGTGATCCAGGAAGCAGTGCTTCAGGCCCATCTAGGAAGATATACAGCAAGGCTGGAAGGAATGGTGGCCATCTGCTGTGAAGTAGCCAAGAATATCTTCCTCAACTCCAAGGACAGGGCAAAAAAGACAACCCAGGGCAGTGAGTCCTACCCTTCCCATCTTCTGGGAATGAGGAAGGGTCCTCTTTTGCGCCCAAGCTAATTCTCCCCAAGAAGCCACCTTTTGTCATAACCAGACTGGAAGACTTGCCACAGAAGGAAGGAGGACTCGGAGGCCCAGGCTTGAATGCAGCACAACTTTAATGAGTCTAAAGAAGAGAAGGAGGTGGCTCACAGGGAGCACCTGAAGGCACGACTGTCTACCTGCCCACTCTGCAGAGGGAGAGACGCCAACAGGTCCTCGCCAGGCTGGTGTTGAGAGACAGCAACAGGAAAGGAAAGAGAGAGAGGAGAGTGGAAGAAGGAAACAATGGCCCAAAGCTCTACATAGAATGCCCTGAATCTCTGCCTCCTCTCCAGCAGCATGTTCTGAGGTCTTGGGAGGATCTTGCCAGGGGAAGCTGCCAGCAGATTCAGCAGGGTTGACACCTGTTGCCACAGTAGCGGCTGGTGATGCAGGAGAGGTCACAGCACCCAGAGGTGATGGGCACTCCGTCACGGCTGAGGATGCTGCCAACAGCAGCGGAGGTGGAGGAGCCCACAACGGTGTTCTGTGGGAAGGAGCTGAGGATGGGGCCGGGCAGGGTCACCACCACGGGGGAGGGCTCAATGACGACTATGGAGTTCTGGCACTGCCTGACGCAGGGCTCATTGCAGCTGTTGGCCAGCGGGGTTGGGCCACAGGGCTGGCAGGGCAGGCAAGGCTGGCAGGGCTGGCACCTGTCGGAGCAGGACATGTCTCTGGGCCAGAGGTTCACCTGGGAGAGAGGGTAGGGAGAAGTAGAAAACAGGGGCACCTGAGAAGCAGCACTGCACCCAGCCACACGGGAGGCAGGGCACCTTCTGGCCCAGCAGACGCTGCCCAGCTCACAGCCCAGGAGCTGCCTCACCTAAGTCCCAGCCCCTCTCTGTGGAAGACCTTCTCTGCCCTTGCCTCTCCCATGAGAAGCAGCTCCCAGCCCTGGGCTAGGGCAGTCCATATCAGCGGAGAC
Organism: Grus americana; assembly: GCF_028858705.1. Taxonomy (NCBI): domain Eukaryota; kingdom Metazoa; phylum Chordata; class Aves; order Gruiformes; family Gruidae; genus Grus; species Grus americana. The sequence continues at coordinate 7,490,681 of NC_072873.1, read as the reverse complement.
ATGCATCGAGGAAAGACCTGATCTCGAAGGAGGAGGAGAAGAGGCTTCCCACTCACCTGATTCCCAAGGAGAAGGAGGCGAGAGAAGTGGATGAGAGAGCAGAGACTTGGGCTGCCTTTTATAGGAGTCTCGTGCTGCCTCAGGCCCGGAGGCACCCCTTGTGGAAATAATAATGTTCTGACAAGCTCATGCCTAATGCAAAGCATCCCAGCTAATGGCATGGGCTGTGTCCTGGTTTCCTGCACTGCTGCCTTTTCATTTCCTGGCTTGTGCCACGTGCTTCCCCACGTGAAGGCTTCTGTAAGTGCCGGGACGAGAGGCCCCAGGATTTCCAGGGCAGAAACACATCAGCGCAGGCAGAAGACTCAGCTCCAGTGCTGATGGCGTCCTGTGCAGGCAACTGATGTGCACCTGGGTCATTCCTGTGGGCTTGTTTGTGGTTAGGATGTGGGCACCGGATGCCCAAGGACTGCCATTTGAGAGGACATGGCACATCTCTCTGACGGTCGCTCATTGTTGCACACCGGTGGGCTTCTGCTGGGAGGGTTTGACCCTATTGCAACACTAACAGTGCTGTCAGGACGAGTTTGCTGGGCTCCTTGGCCTCATCCCCTCTCTGTGCAGACTCTGCAGGTCCTCAGGCAACACCGTGAGCATGTCTGGGGCCCGGTCCTTCCCCGGGGTACTTGAGTCGTGTCCTGCCATCAGGGTCCCCAGCATCTCCTCAGCAGAGGCCACAGCTGCTGATGTTTTCCTGGCTTTATGTGAGCGTACAGATTTTGGCATGGCTCCATGCAGGCGTGCACGAGCACACGTGTGTCGGTCTGTACTTGTGTGACCCTCATCACGAGGGCATGCGCAGGTCATAGCACGGGGACTCTCTCCTGCTCCCCTGGTGTGTCCATGAGCACCGCAGAGTAGCGGGTTGCCCTTGCCAGTTGAAATGCAGTCTCTGCCTCCTGTGCCCTCCACTTCTTGCTTTATGTACAGGGAGAAAGGCCAAGAAAGCCAAGAGCTTTGATTCAAACACCTTTGGTGGTCAAGCACCAGGAATTCCATATCCCCCATAAAATCCTGAGTCTGAGGGCCTAGCAACTGTGTCTGTGAAGGCAGGGACATGCGATTTAGGACAAGCCACTGAAACACTGCTGCTTCTTCATGAGCGACACAGGGAAAGTCCCACTTTGTGCAGAAAGGAGCTGTTATGCACTGACCACAACCCCCCATTCCGCATCCCACTGCGCTGCTTGGGATGGAGGAAATAGACGAGCCGAGAATGAAGGAGGGAAGTCTGTGAAAAAGAGGTGGGGATGGGGTGAAGGAGAGTGAGGAGCCCAGGGAGGAGCCCATGCTGGACCAGCTGCACCGACCAAGAGCTTATGGGTCAGGATTAAAGGGAGGGCAGGGACCGGTGGCATTATGGTGAGGGTCTGCTAGAGGCCACGCGACCAGGAAGACCGGGCAGATGAGGCCCTCTATAGACCGAAAGGAGAAGCCTGGTGTTCACAAGCCCTGGTCCTCATGCAGAACCTCAACCACCCCACTATCTCTTGGAAGGACAACACAGCAGGGTGTAAGTCATCCAGGAGGTTCCTGGATAACTTTCTTCTCCAAGTGACAGAGGAGGCTACGAGGAGAGGTGCCATGCGGGAGCTTGTTCTCACCAAGAAAGCTCAAGGGCAGTCTTGGCTGCAGTGACCATGAAATGGTGGATTTCCAGATCCTTAGGGCAGCCAGGAGGGCGCACAGCAAGCTCGCTACCTTGAACTTCAGGAGAGTAGACTTTGGCCTCTTCAGGGACCTGCTTGGGAGAGTAGCCCTGGAGGGAAGAGAGGCCCAAGAAAGCTTGCCAGTACGCATAGAATCATAGAATCATAGAATGGTTTGGGTTGGAAGGGACCTCAAAGATCACCTAGTTCCAACCCCCCTGCTGCTATGGGCAGGGACACCCTTCACTAGACTACATTGCCCAAAGCCTCGTGCAACCTGGCCTTAAGCACTTCCAGGGATGGGGCCTCCACAACCTCCCTGGGCAACCTGTTCCAGTACCTCAACGCCCTCACAGTAAAGAATTTCTTTCTAACATCTAATCTAAATCGAACCTCCTTCAGCTTAAACCCTCTACCCCTTATCCTGTCACTACACTTCTTGATAAACAGTACCCGCACCATCTTTCCCGTAGGCCCCCTTCAGATACTGGAAAGGCGCAGTCAGATCTCCCTGGAGCCTTCTTTTCTCCAGGCTGAATCACCCCAACTCTCTCAGCCTGTCCTCACAGGAGAGGTGCTCCAGCCCTCTGATCAGCTTCATGGCCTCCTCTGGAGGAGGAGCCGTTGACCACAACTCTTTGAGTGCGGCCATTCAGCCAATTCCTTGTAGACCGAGTGGTCCATCCATGGAATGCATGTCTCTCCAATTTAGACACAAGGATTCAGGGATCACGTCCTCCAAGCTCAGGAACGATGCATCCCAACAAAGAGGAAGGCAGGTAAAAACAGCAGGAGGCCTGCAGGGATCAGCAAGGAGCTCCCGGACAAACTCAAACACAATGAGGATGCTTACAGAGGGTGGAAGCAAGGGCAGGTAGGCTGGGAGGAATAGAGAGAAATTGTCCAAGCACACAGGGATCAGGTTAGGAAAGGCTAAAGCCCTGACAGAATTAAAACTGGCCAGGGATGTCAAGGACAACAAGAAAATCTTACATAGGTACGTCAGTGATAAAAGGAAGACTAGGGAAAATGTGGAACCCCTCCCGTATGAAATGGGAGACCTGGTTACCTGGGACAAGGAGAAGACTGAGGTACTCAACAACTTTTTGCCTCAGTCTTCACTGGCAAGTGCTCTAGCCACACCACCCAAGAGTCAGAAAGCAAAGGCAGGGACTGGGAGAATGAAGAACCAGCCACTGTCAGAGGAGATCACGTTCGAGACCATCTAAGGAACCTGAAGACGCACAAGTCCATGAGACCTGATGAGATGCCTCCACACATCCTGAGGGAATTGATGGATGAAGTGGCTAAGCAACTCTACATCGTATTTGAGAAGCTGTGCCAGTGTGGTGAAGTTCCCACTGACTGGAAAAGGGGAAACACAATCCCCATTTTTAAAAAGGGGAAGAAAGGAAGAGCCGGGGAACTACAGGCCGGTCAGTCTTACCGGTGCCTGGCAAGGTCATGGAGGAGATCCTCCTGGAAACTCTGCTAAGGCACATGGAAATTAAGGAGGCGATTGGTGACAGCCAACATGGCTTCACTAAGGGCAAATCGTGCCTGACAAATTTGGTGGCCTTCTACGATGGGGTTACAGCGTTAGTGGATAAGGGAAGAGCAACTGGTGCTGTACACCTGGACTTGTGCAAAGCATTTGACTTTGTGCCACGTGACATCCTTGGGACAGGCCCAGAGAACTTGTGGATGGCCCATCCCTGGAAGTGCTCAAGGCCAGGCTGGATGGGGCTTTGGGCAACGTGGTCTAGTGGAGGGTGTCCCTGCCCATGGCAGGGGGTTTGGAACTAGATGGGCTTTGAGGTCCCTTCCAGCCCAAACCACTCCAGGATTCTAGGATATCCCCTGCAGGAAGTGTGGCCTGTGCAGGGCCCGTGCTGAAGCAGGCTGCTGGCAGAACTGTGGCCCCTGGAGGACCCACGCCGGAGCAGTCTTATCTGGAAGGACTGCAGCCTGTGGACAGGACCCATGCTGGAGCTGGTTTTGACAGACTGCAACCTGTGGGAAGTGCTCACACTGGAGCAGGGAAAAATGTGCAGAGGAAACTGTTGTTCTGAGCTGCAAGGGACAGGGAGTGAAGCAGGCCCACAGAGAGTGTGTCCTGCCCTCCCAGTCCTCTAGGAATGAGAAGAGCTCCACCAGCTCACCCGTTTGTTCCCTCCCAGCAGATCTCCTGTCTCCCTGGACAGCTTTAGAGAGCATCCAGAGAGCAAAGGACCACACAGAGCCCGAGGCTGGGATGCAGCAGGGTTTAATGAGTCCAAAGAGGGAAACAAGATGTCTCCAAGAGGAGCCCGCAGTGGAAGGATCACCACGGGCAGCCAAGAGTCAGTGCCCCACAGAGGGAGAGGGGCAGGCAGGTGCCCCCAAGCTGCCTTTGGCTGGCCTCATGGCCCAGGGGAGCAGAAAATGACAAAGGAAAAGGAGGGAAAGGAGAGAGTGGAGGAAGGGAACGAGAGGCATCGGCCATGTTTTCAGAGAGCCCAGGCTGGCCCCTTCCAAAGGGCTGACACCCTTTGCCAGAGGAGCGGGACATGCCCAGCCCCTCTCCAAGCAATGGCCACGATTTCCGTCCTTCAGTCTGGCATCATCTTCTGCGTTCACAGGGCTCCTTGTCTGGGCTGTCACCAGGCGCTTTAGCAAGGGGGGCACCTTCTGCTGCCACAGTAGCGGCTGGTGATGCAGGAGAGGTCACAGCACCCAGAGTTGATGGGCACTCCGTCACGGCTGAGGATGCTGCCAACAGCAGCGGAGGTGGAGGAGCCCACAACGGTGTTCTGTGGGAAGGAGCTGAGGATGGGGCCGGGCAGGGTCACCACCACGGGGGAGGGCTCAATGACAACGGTGGAGTTCTGGCACTGCCTGACACAGGGCTCATTGCAGCTGTTGGCCAGCGGGGTCGGGCCGCAGGGCTGGCAGGGCTGGCACTGGTTGTAGCAGGACATGTCTCAAAGGTGGAGGTGAACCTGGGAGAGAGGACAGGGGGAAGCAGAGCACAGGAACACCTGAGGAAGAGCCTGCGACCCCACCAACAGGAAGCCAAGGCACCTGCTGGGTGGGGAGGTAGAGGCTGTGCAGGGGGGAACAAGGGCTTATTTGCCTGAGCCCAGCGGGGTTCTTCAGACAGCAGCCAGGCCCAGGGATCCTCCTGCCTAGCCTATAGCCAAGAAGCTACCCCAGCCCAGCCCCAGCCTATCTCCATGACAGACCATCTCGCCTCTGCTCTCTCCCACGATCACAATCGCAGAGCACTAACAGAAGACCAAGGAGCAGGTATCACCTGGGATGTCGTGGAAGGCAAGAGTCCATCCTAGAGGAGGAGGCGGAGGAGAAAAGGGGGTTCCAACTCACCTGTTTCCCAAGGAGGAGGCGGTGATGGAAGTGGTTGAGAGAGCGACCAGTTGGTCTGGCTTTTATACTGGCCTCTAGACTGCCTGAGGCCCAAAGGCAGTGCTGCATAAGCTACAATTTTCCTGCCTGCTCCGAATGAACGGAAACATCCCAGGGATGTGTTGCTGTGTCCCTCTATGCTGCCTTTGCATTTCCTGGTTATGTCATGCCCATTCCCGCACGGATGCTCCTCATGAGTGCTGGGATGAGAGGCCCCAGGTTTTCCGGGACAAGCATGCCTCAGTGCTCTTCCGGCTGAACAGGAAGAGCCCCATCTGCTCCGAGCCCTGCAAACCTGACTTGTTCTGCTGAGAGCCGACATATTTTCCATGTAAGAACGATTGGGCATAAAAGGAGCCCTCAGACTCCACACTTTTTTTAATGTCTGCAAGTTCCTTTTGATGTATTGTTCTTACATAGATGTTTAGAGGAAGAAAGAAGTAGTGACCATATAGACCTTCTCTTCTAGAAATATTGACTAAAACAAAATCAGGTTGGATGGAGCTTTGAGCAGCTGATGTAATGAAAGATGTCCCTGCTCGTGGCAGAGTGTTTGGACAAGGTGGTATTTAAAGGTGCCTTCCAACCCAAACCATCCTATGATTCTAGCATTCTGTGAAAAAGAGGTATACATATATAGGAATTGATGAAGTCCTCTAAGCCGTACAAAGAAAGCTAGTTCGGTGCTAAAAAGATGATATGCTGAAGTACCAGGCATTGGCAGATAATGTGGCATATTATAAAAATATTTGGTAAGAAGCACAAGCAGAATGAGAAGCAGGAAAGTTTATGTCTTCCTCTGAATGAGAAACTACAGGTCATTAGTTGATATGGAAAAAACTCAGACCCTTGTGAGATGCTGTTGAAAGCAGTATGATCTGGCAGACTTATGTATCAGGATTGACATCAGCCTGCAATATAAGATTGTACAGAGACATGGATCAGCGTTTTCTAGATTATAGAAAGTGAGGTGGACAATGAGCGGAATGAGTGAGCTGATAAAGTGAGGGATAGCTGGATACACAGTCAGGCAGTGTAAAAATGAGTTTCTAGCTTGATAGGTCATGCACAGAAGGTCTGTGCGCTGCAGTTCCCAATTTGGACAATGCCTTTAATACCATGATTTAACTTTTGGTCAGCCCTAAAGTGGTCAGGCAGTTGGACTAGATGATCGTCGTAGGTCCCTGCCAGAAAACTATCCTGTCCTATCCCATCCCATCCCATCCCATCCTATCCTATATCTTTCTAACATAGTGCCTACTGACACCCTGTGCTTCACCAGCATTGGCAGCATAGGCAGGATGTGGCCCACATTATCCATGTAAGGTATTCTCTCAAGTCACGCTACCCTTGGTGGAGCCAAGGGACTGTGGAACTCTTGCCCGCATTCAAGAAATATTTGTGAGATTTACTGTTGCTGTCAGGTGACTTGGACATTCAGTATCCCTGACAGTCCACCAGAGCCATGGCATTGCTTATGTGTTTACTACCAGTGATCGGGTCACCATAGAGGCATGTTGTTGATTATCTGTTTTATTGCCTCAATAGAATTTGGATTATGTGTTGTCAGACTCCATTACTGTTCAGACCACACTTTCTCTTAAAGATACAGAATATGGTAGAAGGACTGCAGACACCCTGCTCATGACGCCTGGAAGCCCAGGATCCGTCACTGTGTGGGCCATGCTGTCCCACCATCTATCCCTGCCTCTAGGTTTTATAGTCATTTATAGTCATTAGTCCAAACACTTCTTCCTTATCTTCTAATATATTTTACGAGGGCATGTAGTGATAGGACAAGGGGTAAGGGCTTTAAACTGAAGGAGAGTAGATTTAGATTAGATGTTAGGAAGAAATTCTTCCCTGTGAGGGTGGTGAGGCCCTGGCACAGGTTGCCCAGAGAAGCTGTGGCTGCCCCTGGATCCCTGGCAGTGTGCAAGGGCAGGTTGGATGGGGCTTTGGGCAAGCTGGTCTAGTGGAGGGTGTCCCTGCCCATGGCAGGGGGGTTGGAACCAGTTGATCTTTAAGGTCCCTTCCAACACAAGCCTTTCTATGATTCTATGATACTCAATATTGCTGCTGTGGACTCGAAGCAGTCACTGAGAAGTGCAGGCAGAACACATGAAATAACCTGCTGAGTTAAACAGTACTGGTCCCTGTATGGACTCCGGAGAGGCACCAATTGTCACTGATCTCCATCTGGGCATTGAGCCGTTGACCACTACCCTCTGGAGGTGATCATACAACCAGTTCCTCATCCATTGAACAGTCCACCCATCAAACTCATCTCTCTGCAATTGAGACAGAGGGATGTTGTGGGGGACCGTGTCAAACGCCTGATGCCAGAATGCAGGGACTGATTGCTACAGGCTTAGGAGCAGCTGAGTATGTCTTCCTTAGCTCCAAGGAACAGTGACTGGAAGGGACCCATTATCCTCTGTCCCACCCTCCCCTTCCCCTGGCAATGATGAAAGGTCTGCTTGTGCCCGCACCTTCCCCCCCACCACCCAAGGCAATGCCTTTCTTCCTTGGAAACACGAGACAAGGACACCAGAAAAGGATTACGTGGAGGCAGAGGATGTGATGCGGAAAACTTTAATGACTCTGACGTGGGAAACAAGGTCAGTTCTAGAGGAGGCTGCCAGTGCAGGGAGAGCACCAGCAGCTGCAGAAAGTCTGTGCCCATTGCCCACGGTGGAGATCCCTCAAGGCATCCATCTGCCTGTCCTGAGAGGGGTCAGCAGATGCCTCAGGTTGGCTCCGGGGGTTTTGCGGCCCAGAAGAACAGAAGACAAGACAGAGATGGAAGAGGGTAGAAGGCCATGGAGTTAGACTTCGGCCATGTTTTCAGAGAGCCCCAGCTGCCCTCCTTTGAAGGGCAGCACTGGATGCTCAGCCTCTCTGAAATCGATGGCCAGGAGCTCTGCTCTCAGTTGACAATCTAGATCTGGATTCCTGGGGGTGCTTGTCCAAGCTGTCACCAGTGGCTTTAGCAAGGGGGGCACCTTCTGCTGCCACAGTAACGGCTGGTGATGCAGGAGAGGTCACAGCACCCAGAGTTGATGGGCACTCCGTCACGGCTGAGGATGCTGCCAACAGCAGCGGAGGTGGAGGAGCCCACAACGGTGTTCTGTGGGAAGGAGCTGAGGATGGGGCCGGGCAGGGTCACCACCACGGGGGAGGGCTCAATGACAACGGTGGAGTTCTGGCACTGCCTGACGCAGGGCTCATTGCAGCTGTTGGCCAGCGGGGTCGGGCCGCAGGGCTGGCAGGGCTGGCACTGGTTGTAGCAGGACATGTCTCAAAGGTGGAGGTGAACCTGGGAGAGAGAACAGGGGGAAGCAGAGCACAGGGATAACTGAGGAAGAGCCTGCAACCCCACCAACAGGAAGCCAAGGCACCTGCTGGGTGGGGAGGTAGAGGCTGTGCAGGGGGGAACAAGGGCTTCTTTGCCTGAGCCCAGCAGGGTTCTTCAGACAGCAGCCAGGCCCAGGGATCCTCCTGCCTAGCCTATAGCCAAGAAGCTACCCCAGCCTAGCCCCAGCCTATCTCCATGACAGACCATCTCGCCTCTGCTCTCTCCCACGATCATGATCGCAGAACACTAACAGAAGACCAAGGAGCAGGTATCACCTGGGATGTCGTGGAAGGCAAGAGTCCGTCCTAGAGGAGGAGGCGGAGGAGAAAAGGGGGTTCCAACTCACCTGTTTCCCAAGGAGGAGGCGGTGATGGAAGTGGTTGAGAGAGCGACCAGCTGGTCTGGCTTTTATACTGGCCTCTAGACTGCCTGAGGCCCAAAGGCAGTGCTGCATAAGCTACAATTTTCCTGCCTGCTCCGAATGAACGGAAACATCCCAGGGATGTGTTGCTGTGTCCCTCTATGCTGCCTTTGCATTTCCTGGTTATGTCATGCCCATTCCCGCACGGATGCTCCTCATGAGTGCTGGGATGAGAGGCCCCAGGATTTCCGGGACAAGCATGCCTCAGAGTGGGCAGAAGACATGGACTAAGTGCCAGAGGGGTCCAGTGGAGGCAGGTGATGTCTGCCTGGGGCACTCTGGTGGGTTTCTTTTTTCATCCTGCTGACAGGAAGAGCCCCAGTGCGCCCAGCCCTGCAATCCTTGGCTTGTCCCCCAAGGGCTCCTGTGAGTATGTGCCCTGTGCTCCTCTTTCCTTCCCTCATGGCTCATGCCAACAGTCAGTGGCTGTGTCTTCCCGGGCAGGCAGGCTGCACTTCAGCTTTTCAACTCGCTTGTACCTTAAGCTGCCCTCAGGAGGAAGTTGCCAACCTCTTTGGGGTTGACAGCCTTGAGGGTTCATCGATTGTGGGGAGAGGCCCAAATGCCCTCCAGCTCAGTTAGACCATGTTGTCTACAACTACGTCCAGACAGGTTTTGTCTGTCTCCACAGAGGAAGACTCCATGACTTCTCTGAACAACCTGTTCCGGTGTTTGACATCCCTCACAGCAAAAAGTTTTTTCTTTGTGTTCAGATGGAATGTTATTTGGGGTTTTTTTTGCCCATTGCCTCTCATCCTGCCAGTGGGCACTACTGAGAAGAGTCTGGACACATAAACAAAACAAAAGGTCTCTGCTTCATGGTGCCCCTGGAGCAGGGGATGCACTCTGCTGTCCTTGGATGACCTGCTGCCTGGGAAGGAAGGGAAACCAGCAGTAACAATGGAAAGCTTGGGATGGCAGACTGAAGGCATCAGGGAGGAATCTGATGGGCACTTCAGCTTTTCAACTCTCTTTTACCTTAATCTGTCGTCAGGAGGAAGCTGCCAACCTCTTTGGCCTCCTCCTCTCTGTGGACGGTCTCTGTCCAGACTTAACATAAGACTTGTCTTAACAATGTTGCCTGTGCATCTGTCCTGCTTAGATTGCCCCATCCCTGCTCTGGCAGGGAGGTCCCCAGCAGTTCCTCAGTCACACTCTCAGCCCCTCGTTGTCTATGGGGACGCAGACGGGGACACAGCACTCAGGTCTCACTGGACCTCGAACCCTGGCCAACTCTTTCCATGCTGCCTCCAGGCAGCCTTGAGGGGCTGAGCTGTTTCCCAGGGTCATGACTCATGTAAAAGCTTTGAGGTTACAGGGGACAACAAATGTGGTAGCGGTGTTTCCAGGAAAGTAAGTGTCCTGGGAAAGGAAGACTGGGGGCAGCCTGGAAAGACTGACAACAGCCAACTGGACCTGTCAGGAATCACATTAGAGCAGTCAGAGCATGTGGCTGCAGCTTCTCCAGATGAAAGACTTCATTGGGCAAATGCCAAATCATTTTGCAAGGATGCTTGCTTTTAAGGAAAAGCTTTTCAGAGCCAAACCGGTGGCGGTTTCCCCTGTGTGGTGATGCCAGCTGATGCGGGAGTTCCCCTCGCCTTCCCCAGACCATGGGGCCCTGAAGCTAAGTCTCCTGCATCTCATCCAAGGCCAAAAGGCTGGGAACAGCTTTTCCCAGGCACTCCCTCTGGATGGCATCCCTTTCCTCCACCGTGTCGACTGCACCACACAGCTTGGTGTCGTTGGCAAACTTGCTGAGGGTGCACTCGATCCCACTGTCCGTGCCGTCGACAAAGATGTTAAACAGCGCCGGTCCCAGTACCGACCCCTGAGGAACGCCACTCGTCACTGATCTCCACTTGGACATTGAGCTGTTGACCACAACTCTTTGAGTGCGACCGTCCAGCCAATTCCTTGTCCACCGAGTGGTCCATCTGTGGAATCCATGTCTCTCCAATTTAGAGACAAGGATGTCATGTGGGATAGTGTCAAATGCTTTGCACACGTCCAGGTAGATGACATCTGTCACTCAGATCGATCCCTCAGTGCCTCAAAATTGGTCTTCCCTCTGTTTGTTGCATTTAGAGCAGTGCCTTTAACTTCTAAATTACACTTTTCTCTAGACTGCAAGAAGCTGATATTATTATAAAGCTCTAGGTGTGCATATGCTGTTTTGAAGCAAGCTACGGAAATGTTAGTGTTGTACCCCAGGGTACGTGTGCTCAATGGAAGCACATGGTGGACTGCTGCTTCCTCTGCCCCAGCTGTGTTTGAGGGAGGGAAAGAGAAAGACACAGCATGTCCTCACGCAAGGAAAGCCCTTGGGCGACCAGCCAGGAATTGCAGGGCTGGGAGCAGCTGGGCCCCTTCCTGTCAATGCAGCCACAGGCAACCCCACGAGCGTGCCCCAGGCCAACATCACTTGCCTGCCCTGCACCTATCCGGCACCTGAGCTGAGTCTTTTGCCGGCACTGACACATTCTTGCCCCGGAAATCCTGGGGCCTCTCAATCCCAGCCGCCTCTGTGAGGGAATGGGTATGGCAAGAGCCAGGAAATGAATAGGTAGTGTTGGGGAAAACAACCACCCAGCCCATGTCATTAGCTGAGATGATTTCTGTTCGTCACGAGCACCTTAGAAGATTGCCACTTCCGTAGAAGCTGCCTCTGGGCCTGGGGCAGGTCAGGGCCACCATAAAAGCCAGCGCGACTCCTCGCTCTCTCATCCACTTCTCTTGTCTCCTTCTCCTTGGGAAGCAGGTGAGTCTGAAGCCCTTTCCCCACGCCCTTTTTCTGGTCATGCAGATGCGTGCTCCTCCATCCTGTGCTGGGTTGTGGCGCTGCTTGTCATGGGAGGGGGGAGAAGGGCAACAGCGAGTGTCTGGGACTTGCCTGAGGAGGCTCTTCTTTTAAGAGATAGTCATCAGCCACCTTGGGGCTGGTGGCACTTTGCAGTACCATGTCCGGATGAGGCCAAGAAACCCTTTTCCCTCACTGCAGGCGCCTTTCACATGCTCACAGTGGGGTGTTGGACTCGCGACAAACTGCTCCTCACATGTACCTGTGCTCTGATTAGTCTCTACCCTCTCTCCCAGGTGTACCTCTGGCCCAGAGAAATGTCCTGCTACAACCAGTGCCAGCCCTGCCAGCCCTGCGGCCCAACCCCGCTGGCCAACAGCTGCAATGAGCCCTGTGTCAGGCAGTGCCAGAACTCCATAGTCGTCATTGAGCCCTCCCCCGTGGTGGTGACCCTGCCCGGCCCCATCCTCAGCTCCTTCCCACAGAACACCGTTGTGGGCTCCTCCACCTCCGCTGCTGTTGGCAGCATCCTCAGCCGTGACGGAGTGCCCATCAACTCTGGGTGCTGTGACCTCTCCTGCATCACCAGCCGCTACTGTGGCAACAGGTGTCAACCCTGCTAAATCTGCTGGCAGCTTCCCCTGTCAAGATCCTCCCAAGACCTCAGAACATGCTGCTGGAGAGGAGGCAGAGATTCAGGGCATTCTATGTAGAGCTTTGGGCCATTGTTTCCTTCTTCCACTCTCCTCTCTCTCCTTCCTTTCCTGTTGCTGTCTCTCAACACTAGCCTGGCGGGGACCTGTTGGCGTCTCTCCCTCTGCAGAGTGGGCAGGCAGACAGTCGTGCCTTCAGGTGCTCCCTGTGAGCCACCTCCTTCTCTTCTTTAGACTCATTAAAGTTGTGCTGCATTCAAGCCTGGGCCTCCGAGTCCTCCTTCCTTCTGTGGCAAGTCTTCCAGTCTGGTTATGACAAAAGGTGGCTTCTTGGGGAGAATTAGCTTGGGCGCAAAAGAGGACCCTTCCTCATTCCCAGAAGATGGGAAGGGTAGGACTCACTGCCCTGGGTTGTCTTTTTTGCCCTGTCCTTGGAGTTGAGGAAGATATTCTTGGCTACTTCACAGCAGATGGCCACCATTCCTTCCAGCCTTGCTGTATATCTTCCTAGATGGGCCTGAAGCACTGCTTCCTGGATCACATTCTGTGAATGGGGAGACCAAGCCCTGTGTGAGGAGCCCATGGCTGCCAATGGATGAGGTCAGCAGCCCCTCTGGCACTCTGGGAAGGGATCTCCTCTAGCTCTGGATTGAGCTGTGCTGGGGGATGAGGCTCGAATAGAGGATGGCTCCAAAGGGTTGAGGAGTGGGCATATGGAGTCAACAATACCACAATTTCATCCCCACCTTCCCCTCCCCTCCATTACCCAGTCTAAGGTCCATGGCCAGCACACATGGGCACAGGCTGACAGGCGCCTCATACAGTCCTTCAGCACCTGGCATGGCCCAGGTGCTGTCCAGGCACGCAGGGCTGAGGTAATGCACAAGTTAGGATTGGTAGCAACCACACAATGGAGTCCCCACTCTCTGTGAACCCAGCACCCCCATGGGCCGCTGCAGCTCTGGGAGAGCACCCAGTGCCCAAATACCCGTGGCTGCTCTGTGGTTCCTTGTCTCCTTTAAGCCTAGGGCAGCCTTCCTGAGCCTTTAAGGTTGTACCACTGCCAGATCCCAGCTCTGCTCTGGAAAGGCTCTGTGCAAGAGCAGTTACCCCCTCCATCCCCACTGGGCCACTGCGGCAACAGTGGGACACATTTCTGTGCTCAGAAGCTTCTCTGATCTGTCTCTGCTGGGCCATTCGCATGTCTCCTGTGTTGGCTGATATTCTCAGGCACCAGCTGGACCAAAAACCTTGGCATATCAGAGGCCTTGGCCAGGAGGAGGTGCCAAGGCAGAAGGGTGGCCATGCACATCGGGAGCTCTGTGGACTGCCTTCCCCGCAGCAAAAGGTGAAATTCCAGCAGAGGGGCTTTCTGCCTGGAGGCTCAGTTATGAGATCCTTCATCTGCCTCCTAGCCACCCAACTGTGAAGCAAAGCGATGAAGGCGTTGAGGCACTGACCCCATCTTCCCTGTTATCGAGGTCTGTGTAAGCCCAGCTCAGCAGGTCCTAAGTCCACAAAGCATCTGCTCCCTGCATATCCCTGCAGGAAATCCCCGCTCTCTGGCCACCATCCCACCATTTACAGGCAGACGGTGACTGGGCAGATGGCAGCAGTGCGCAGAGTGTCCCCACAGTAACATGAGCTCTCCGCAGCCCAGTGATTCCCTACCTTCTCATGGCTTGTTTCAGGTGTTCATCTTCCCTGAGCCTGGGTGAACTACTACTTAATTAACGCTGTTAATGCCAACATTTAGGTATGCTTTTCAGTGATACTTGAAGATTTTTTAGATGTCAGACTTCAGTCCCAGGTAGTGGTCTAAATCCTGGCATCCCTCAGGTATCCATGGTCTCCTGGGTGCAGAAAAGGAACTCCTGAAGGCACTTATGGCTCAAAATAACATCTCAGGCGTACAGTGCCCCATGGACCACATGAGGTTCTACTCACGCTCCTCCTGCCTACAGTTTGGGGCAGAGGCGCCATCTTTGTCCATCCCTCTGGGTGCTGGGCACCTTCTTTCTGTGCCCAGAAACCAAGGCTTCACCTCCTCCTTCATGAGACCTGCCGCCCCTGCACTGGGGTCTGTTGCCAGCACCCAGGCATCTCCAGTTCCTCCCCACTGTGGGCATGGCCCCCACGGGTAGCCCCACAGGTTGAGAATTGGTCGTGCCCTGGGGACACGGTGGTACAGGACAGGCACCAACCCAACCATAGCACAAACAGGGGGGATGACCCTGTCTGTACTCAGCTTCCCTGGCTCCCCAAGTGCTCTGAGGCAGGGACAGCCTGAACTCTGCTCACATCGCCACTGCTCCTCACATGCAGGCCAAGGCTTTCCCAGCGCTGCAGTCCCTGGCTGTTGGAGATCTGTCATTACCCCTTGTCTGCTCCATGTGGCTTCTTGTGATGACAGAGCCTCCGTCCTCTTTGTAGCCACCCTTTAAGTAGGAGACTACTGTGATGAGGTCTCCCTCGAGCCTTCTGTTCTCCAGGGAGAAAAGATTTTCCTCCTTCAGTCTTTCCTTATAGGATAGGTTCTCTAGCCCTTTGGTCATCTTTGACACATACAAGGTGATAGCAGCAGGCGGCAGATCAGGATCAGTGGAGGCCAAGTCAGGGGACTCAGATCCCAGCAGTGGCAGCTCCCATCTCCAGCACATTAGTGACCAGGCTTTCCTAGGTGGTTTAGCCCTGGAACCTGATCTACCTGATCATCCCAGATCAAACACAATATTCCTGAGCAAGTCTCAAATAGATGTGCAAGAGAAGAGGAGGAGTAACCACACTGACTGTGTTTCTCCTGGGCAGCTTAAAAAAATATACGGCTCATGCTCAACAATAGTCATAGATGACCGTGCAGTCAATCAATCTGATCTTGGAAGCATGATAAAGTGCATCATTAGCAATATTCTACTGTATAAAGAACAGAGATTCAGAGAGATGACTGGATGTTTTTGAGGAAAAATCTCATCCTCTCACACAGGAAGAAGTTCCAGATGACTACTACAAGCATGGCCCTGATCGCAAACACAGTTTGGACACTTTCAGTGTTCCACAGCTGATAGCTCAACATGCAGTTTGGTTTATCTGGAAAGGCTTTTAACCTATGCAGAGATTGACATATGCCCTAGTAACTGAAAGAGGATAGTCCCAGGAGATGTAATTCTGGCTTCTACGCTTGCTCCATGCAGTGACAATGAGGATGTCATTCCCCAGCAAGGTTAGAAGATACATGGAGAAGATAATGGCACACGGGACCATGTGCTCACCTAGAGAGGTCGGGAAGCCCAGAGGAATGACATCAGTTACAGGCGTAACTTGTTCTCCTTTGCCATGGCTCTAAAAATTACAAAGGAGGTTATCTCAAAGTACAAAAAAAAAAGAAAAAAAGAAAAAAAAAAAAAAAGAATGTGACGGAAGGCCCTAACCAGTACAAATTTCAGCTCGAGATTGCAAATAATCACCTGCATGATCATCCACATTAAGCCAATTCTGTCCCCGGAGGAATGCGTTCTCTTAAACCAAAAGTGAACATAAATGGAATTTAAGGATGCTATAAAAATAGCAAAGTGCAGTGGGTTTTTTTCCAGTTCAGCTACTCCTGACATGTAGCTCTCAACAGTTTGAAGATGATAATGAGAATTTTTTTTTTAAATGTACTCCTTTTTGACTCTGAGCCATGCTATTCTCCCTTGTGTGATTTTATTCTTTCAAAGAATAATTGCAATTTCCCAGTTCTCAGAAAGATGTCAAATGGGAGTCTTGTCCATGTTCTTTCCTGACTGTGTTCCTTGTCCTGTCCTCCACCTTCTTACTTCTTGCTTATGTTTATGTGGGATCCACACCGAGCTGAGGGGCATTCTGAGACCAACACTCCTGTTTGTGTGTGAGAAAGTCAGAAAACCACCTCCGGGAGGACATCCTGGGGGCGATCCTACAGACGGCCATGTGGAAGAATCATCCCCTGAGCTCTCCACAGACACAACGTGCATCCAGTTTTCTAACTGTAGGTGTAGGCGAGGAAGCACAGAAGATGTGAACATGTTAACTGAGCAGGTTAATGCAGAACCTGTCTTTGCTTCTCAGTGGCCATCCACCTTTCCGTCCCTCTCAGGCACATGACACCTCTTTTCTTCACGTGCCTCATTCTCTTTGCCTCCTGATTGTCCCTGTTCTGTCTCTCCTTCTCACACATCCCAATTTGATACAGACTAAGTTCTGCCTGTCACTCCAGAAGGCTTCACTGCTTACACATACACTTTTACTGTCTCAGAAAGGAAAACTCAGCTAAACCATCTTTGTAGCCACCAGGGCTGGTTTTGTCACCTTCCCACACAGTTGCTCTCCAAGGTCAGCTCTTTGCTCCACCAAATGGATTTAGCATGACACGGTGCACAGAGGGACAAACTCATTCCTAGAAATGGACTGAACAGCTGGCTTTTGTCAGGAAATGGGGGCACCGGGATTCTCACCAGCAAAACAACGGTGATTCCCCTGAGATGGAGGAGAGACATGAAAAGCAATGGATTGGCTTGGGGCATGGGTGGGAATCCAGTAGAACAGACAGTCTTCCCTAGTCTCTGGATAATGGGTCTTTTTCACATGCCGAGGGTTTGGCTGATGTCCAGGTGCGTGGCTAGGAAGGGATTTTTCCTTCCTCGGGCTATTTTGGCTAGGAATACACCCACAAGAGCAGTCGTGTCTCACCACAAGGGCTCCTTTCTGCAAGAGTGTGCTTCAGAATGAGAGCGGGAAAAGCCAGTCAGATACATCTTCTTAATACTCATTCCCATGCCTCAGTTAGTTTCATCTCAGGGGGTTTGATGGAGCCTGTTGTGGTTCATACGGCATCCCTCAATAGCTCTCCCCCAAGTCCAGGCACTCCTTGAACTTGACGGTTTTATTGGGCTATTTTGCTTTTTTTCCCAAGACCCTGGATCTGAACTCAGACCAAAAAGTCACACCAGCATGCTGTTGCTGACCTTTGTCTTTGCTACACAGGCTGGGGAGGCAGAGACCCAGCCTCACCACAACCCCGGCATGCCACTGCTGGACAAGCTTAGGTCTACAAGCACGCAGTGCTGGGGAGGGAGACACTGCACAGGGAACACACACAGACACACTTTTTCTGTGTGATCGCGCATGCTGTGGTTACCAGTGTGGGCTCAGTGGAGAGACAGGTGGTGCTGTCCTGCAGCTTGGCATCCTGCACATGGAAAAACACCGGGGATTTCTCCACAGAAAGCACAGAGGAGAACCTCTCTGAATATACACAAGGTTTGGATTTATCCATCCACAGCAGGATCTGAGAGACCTGGGTCAGCGACCCCTCTTGCTCCAATCCTTCTAGCCTGAAAGACACATCTCACCAAAGACTGCAAGTCCCATCAGGTTTGCCAGAAAAAAAACAGGACTATGTCATGCTTTCCCTTTCACAGGTTGACCACAGAGTTTCAAGAAAGAGGGAGTTGGTGCTTGCAGGTTCACATGTTCTTCCTCTGTCTCCAAACCTCACTGTGGAGAGTAGAGAAAATCTCTTTAACTGCTGCTGCAGACAGACCTCCTTACACCCCCACACTGCTGACCCAGGGAGGCTCTCTAGAGACATGATAGACTGGTGCTCGTCCCAAGGAAAGGAATCAAGTTGCAATCTTTGCTATGTCACAGGTTCCCTAGGGCCAGGGCCAGGTCTTTCAGCACTTGGAGATTCTTACTTGAGCAGTGAGGCAGCAGCTGGGCTTTTCACAGACCTCTAAGTCAGAAGGTATTTGAGCATCCTCTCAGGCAGACATGCCTGCTGTAGAACTGCTGCCTCCAAACTCCAGGTCACATGGGACAAAGGGGCCTTGGGCACCTGAAAAGTCGTGTTGTAGATTAAGGAACAGATCATGCAGGCCACTGCCAGGCAACAGAAGGCTGCCAGGAGCCTTCCAGTATCTTGTGTGTCATGGTGATCTTCCAGGCAGCTTCTCTCCCTAGCTGGCATCATGACTCACAAGTCCATGATCCTCCCTCCTCTTCCTTAGTTTTCAGGTGACTCATGTGGAGGGAAAATTCCTACTGACTCTGGCCCAGTCCCCTCCCTCAAGACAACCTGGGGAGGTCAGCTTTTACCTCCTGATTCCTCAGGCTGAACATGAGGGGATTCAACAGGGGCATCTTTGTGGTGCAGAAGTCAGAAGACCACTCTGTCCTCGGGTACTTGAGACCATGGGCAAATAATTGGTGGCCACTACATTGAGGTAGGCAGCGCAGATGGAGAAGATATGACACTTGCCCAAGACAGAGTGGACTCTCAGGACAGACAAGATGACGCAGACGTAGGAGGTGGGGATGGAGGTGAAACGGGTGATAGTGATGATCGTGCCAAGAAAGATCACCACCCTCTCACTGAGGCTGGTGCCCCCACCAACTGGCCTTTGCACATCTTGGATGTTCTCGGGAGCTGGATGGAGCCGAAGCTTATGTTCACTCTATCCATTCAGAAAGACACGGGGAAAGGAGTAGGGATCCACACAAGGAATCTGTGGAAGAAGGGATGGGGCTGCCATTCAGTGTTTAGCATCTCAGGTCTGGGAATGATGGCCAGGATGGGGCAGTGTCTCTGGGGAAGCTCCCCAGAGCAGAGATTGCCAGTCTACTTGGAGCATCTCCATGAACACCCAGGCCAGAGCTTGGCTAGCCCTGTGCCCCAGCATGGGGGAGATGAGTCAGGTCCCTCCTTTGAATTGCTCCTTGCACTCCACAAGAGCTACAAGAGAGTTCCGAGTTGTGCACGGGCAGGCGGTAACTCAGATCTTTGTGACAGGAGGTACTTGCCACTGGTGTGGGCTGAGTTGTGCCAGACTCCCTCCTCAGGTTAAACAGGTCTCCCCTTGACCACCAAGAGTCACTAGGCCATGGCTCCACCATGCATGTCCGCCCTACTCAGAGGAAAGGCACCTCCAGGGTGCCTCTCTCCTGCCCTGTCCTGCTGACGAGGGGAGTAATAGAGTGGCTTGGTGGGCACGTGGCACCCAGCCAAGGTCGACCCACCACAGCAACACAATCCAGTGTGTCACTCTGCTGCCATCACTGTCCTTCAGAGGTCAGAAAGAGTGAGAAGAGCTAAACTTCATTGGCAAGTGGGGGAAAAGAAATCTAACTTCTCTATCAGTTCACCTTCTTAAAAGAAAGACTGAAATTACGTCGTTCAGCTGTCATCAGCTGGACTGTTTTGCCTTCATGCAAATGGCACTTGCAGTTCCACAATTAAGCAGTGAAACAATGAGGCCACTGGGAGGGGGCTGACGGACTGTGAGCGCTGTACCCTGAAGTGATGACAGTGCAGCATGGACCACCTGGACATTCTCTTCACTACAAGAAGGACATTGAGGTGCTGGAGCATGTCCAGAGAAGGGCAACAAAGCTGGTGAAGGGTCTGGAGCACAAGTCTTATGAGGAGCGGCTGAGGGAACTGGGGTTGTTTAGTCTGGAGAAGAGGAGGCTGAGGGGAGACCTTATCACTCTCTACAACTACCTGAAAGGAGGTCGTGGTGAGGCGGGTGTTGGTCTCTTCTCCCAAGCAACAAGTGATAGGACAAGAGGAAATGGCCTCATATTGCTCCAGGGGAGGGTTAGGTTGCATAGTAGGAAAAATTTCTTCACCGAAAGGGTGGTCAGACATTGGAACAGGCTCCCCAGAGAGGTGGTGGAGTCACCGTCCCCGGAGGTGTTCAAGAAGCGTGTAGACATGGCACTTTGGGACGTGGTCTAGTAGACATGGTGGTATTGGGTTGATGGTTGGACTTGATGATCCTAGAGGTCTCTTCCAACCTTAAAGATTCTAATAATTCTAATAATTCTAATTGGACAGTCAACTGCTCAAAGGAATTTCAGTTCCAGAAAGGACTTGGATCCAGCAGTTCTCAGATCTCAGTGAGTATGAGCTTCATTTCTCAGAAACACATTCTAGGATAAAATTACTGCTTCTCTAGCCTTACAAGAGAGAGTATTTCATAGAAAGTTAAGATTTTAAATTGGGGTGTGTGGGGGTGTGTGTGGGTGTGTGTATGGGGGTGCGTGTGGGTGTGAATACACTAATATTAAGGGACTATCACCAGAAAGTCTTCCACAGTCATAGACGATGCCTATTCTGTGTCTTGAGTCTGCCCGGAATGCCATCAGGAGTGGAAATGGATGTTTCCACAGAAGACAACTCAATGCTAAAGTAATAGAATAATAGAATCATAGATCATCATGCACTGGGTTGGAAGGGACGATTACTGTAGTTAGTGTCTGGGTCCCTATCTTAATCATGGTGTCCTCATATGTGGCTTGGGTCTCTGTCTCAACCATCGTGTTCTTTGATGTAGTTTGGATCCCTGGCTCAATCAAGGCATTCTCAGCTGTGTTTTGGTCCCTGTCTTAATCACGGTCCTCTGATAGAACTGAATTGTAGCTTGACAGGCACAGGCCAAGCCTCAATGCAGTGCTAAAAGCTGCTGGTTTTCACTGGGGTAGGCAAGGCATCCTTTTATTAGGTGGCATGTCAATTTACCAGGAATGCTACCTTGTTCAAGTGTAAAATCCCAGACTATGGGAGGTGATGACTGTCCTTGGCATTTGCCCAAATCCTTCCACACACCCTGCCACCCAGGGACCGGCCACCTCTCAGGGCACGTTTCACTGTTGCCGCACCCAAAAGTTGTCTCTTGTTATGCCAGCATGACACCAGATTCCGCAAACCCCACAATAAGTCAGCAGTGTTACTTAGTAGAGCTGTTACTTAAACAGCTCAAGGGTGAACAGGGTCCTCGAAGCCTGCACAACAAAACAACCCAGGTGGGAAAAGGCAGGTGTACTCCCTCATCCTCTCCACAAGACAGCTCCCCAGCACAGTAAGGGCCTCAATGCCAGGGCAAAGCACATAGCTTTTGCTTCTATTAGCCTGCTCCAAGTTCAGCCAAATAAAGAGATAAGCAGTGCAGCAAGCAAACTCCCTGACCCACACAAAGGCCTGCCAGTTAGAAACTACTACAGCCATAGCACACTCAATTCAAAACTGCCGTTGTCTCGAGCCCCATGTCGAAGGCGAAAGACTGGAGTGAGTTGCCCTTGTCTGGCCTCCCGGTGCCCATCGTGACACTCTCTCACTCCCCCTACTCAGTGGGAAATAAGACTAAAAAGTCATGGGTTGAGATAAAGGCAGTTTCATGAATAAAAGCAAAGGTTGCATGCAGAAGCAAAGCAAAAAGATTTATTCGCTACTTGCCATCGGCAAACGATTTTCAGCCCCTTCCTGCACAACAGGGCCAGAGTACGTGTAGTGGTGCCTTCAGAAGACAAACGTCCTGAAAACAAATGCCCCCCTCCCCTTTCTCCTGCATTTTATTGCTGAGCCTGACATCATATGGTATGGAATATGCCTTTGGTCAGTCTGGGTCTGCTGTCCTGGTTATGTCCCCTCCCAACCTCTTGCCCACAGCCAGCCTACTGGCCTTTAGGAGGTGGGGTTGGAGAGACACCTTTGCTGCTGTGCAAGCACTGCTCAGCAATAGCCAAAACTTTGCTGGTGCATCAACACCATTCTAGCTACAAATATGAAGCAAAGCACTATGAGGGCTGCTGTGGGGGCAGCTAACTCCATCCCAAACAGACCCAATACCTGTGTTACAGCAAAATCAAATGTAGCATGCAATTCAAACCAAGACAGTTGCTGCTAAAGACATCTATCGTATAGCCCTACCCCTGTGACAGTTAATGTTTATCCAAACAATGTGCTCTTCTTCTGTTAATTAAGATGAGATTGTCAAAAGGCAGAAGCGTAACTGATATACTGCTAGTTTTACCAAAAAACCTTGAAGAATTGCTGAGGATTGCCAAAGAAGTAGAAAACTAGGGGAAAGGTAATTCCAACGGGGGGAGACCCCAACCACCGACTTCACGGACCACCCACCCTAATTACACCACCGACTCAAAAGAAAGAACTACTAGGCATGCGAACTAATTTACACAGGAGGCTAAGGTTCATTAACCAATCATATAATGATAAATAATACATATGTAGTAGAAACATGAATATGTTAATATTAAGTGTGTAAATGACTGTTGATTTGTAGAGTCGGTGTGCTGGCTTGGGGCAGTCACCCATATCTGTGCGAATACGCAATAAAATACCTCTGCTCTGTGTGTTTATTGGCGTATCGCACACTAGGTAAACAACCCCCCAGTTTTGGGACAACACCTGTGTGCTCACATTTGAGTAAGCGTTTGTGTTGGTGGAGGTACACTGTGTGTGTTTTCACCTATGTATATGTGTGAGAGATGTGCACACACATCTATGTGCACATGCTTGGGGCAATACATGAAGGTGTGTCCAAATAACCACGTATATATGCGCACTCTTTGTGTGTGCATGTGAGCACGTTTTTACATGCACTTTGGTGTATGTGGTTGTGAAATTCCTTTCATTTGCTTATAAGTCAATAGGTGAGGTCAGGATGAAGACAAAGGGTCCAAGTGAAACCTTCAGTGAAACTGTGGTCTGACTCGGACATCCCACAGGGGCAAGATGCTGTGACTGTCCCGGTTCGCCCATGCCTGCTGCACCATTTCTAATGGATGTTATCTGGATAACAGCCCCTCTGCTTGCAGACCTCTTTGCTAAGAAGCAGGAGTGGTGACACTTGGGAATTGGACCCTCCCCTTCCTCCATCCCAGCCCAGGAGACAGGAGCAAAAGAAGGACATGTGGGGAAAAACTGAGACGACTCCTTCAGCTCAGAACAACATAACAGACCACCTGGAGAGTACCCAGTAAGAGTAAACAAGCACTCCACCAGCCCTGTCCTGGGACAGCTGAGTGGTCTTGGCCTCCAGAGATGGCAGGCATCCCAGTCTAAGAGCTCAGGGGCTAGATACGGCGTCCCCTGATTTCCTGGGGATGACAATGAGCAGGGTGAGATTCTCCCTCCCGATGCTTTTCTGCAGCCCAAAGCCAATGCCTGAGACTCTTGCAGAGGTGGAAGGGGGCATGGGGACAGTTGGACCCGTGCACGTGTGGGGGATAGGGAGGGAAGAGAGGGCCCTGCTGCTGTGGTATCCTCTATTTCCCATCAGCAAGCACGACTGTGCAATAACTACAGATGTGGAAAGTCTGTCTGGAAGAAGGGAAGCAAGTCACCAAGAGGAATAGCCCAAGGAGAAGCACAAAAGAGGACTTCCTTCCCAAAAGGGGCCAACATTTCACCATCTCCTAAAGTGTCCTTTCTTCCACTGCCAGAAGTCCCCGAGGGGAAAAGGGTATTTTCCTCATCCACCCGGGGAATAGCAGCAGGCTTTGGGGTGTGTGGCCTTCAATTAGATGTCCATTTTCCCCCAGGGTCCAGTTACTGAGACTCAAACTGAGATTTCAAGATCTTGGTGGCTGAAAACAAAAGCAGTCGTCAACTCCTTTGGCTCTCCCTGTGCTACCTACAGGGACCATTCTTCCTCTCTCAGGACAGCAACATCAGGACCTCCGTCCCTTGGTCTCAGACCCTGCCTGACTCAGAACCAAGTCAATGAGCTGCTGAGTGTACTTGGCATTGGCTTGATCATGAGAGGCCTGTGTCCAGTCGCAAACATTAATGACACTCCATCAGAAGCATCTGCTCAGGGATGGCCTGGCGGGCAGGATTCCTCAGTCCGTCTCCCTGTACATAAAGTTAATCCCACTCCTTCAGTCTCCTTAGCACTGGGGAGAGGGGACATATCCTGGCCTGGAGGAAGATGCAAAGGTGTTTACCAGCAGAGCTGAAAGACTCCAATTATTATTATGTTGAATTAAACTAAGATTCCATGCTAGTGTGAACCTGTCCTTGCTGAGGCTTGAAATTTGCTGGGGCAGAGTGTGAAATTTGGAGAGGCAGGAAAAGGAGGGCTCAGGAGACAGAGCCTGTGCACTTGGCAGATCTCTGCCGGGTCAGTGCCATCACCGTTCAGCTGCTCCTTCTGGCCTGGGGAACCTGCTGCTCTGTGATGCTCATGGCCAGAGCAGTGGAGAGCGCCCCTGCGTTGGGCGGCACGCTCCCTCATGATGAGTGGCGCACAAGGACACTCAAATACCCGTGATCATGCAGATCTATGTGGAGTCATGCACAATTTTGCGCACCCACATGCATTCACAGAGATCCATATGCGCAAGTGTCCACACAAGAAGCACACATGCATTAACAGAAGTTAACTGTGGACTTAAATGAGGGGATGCTGGATCTCACCCCAGCAGGGAAGGTCTGGAGCACCTCGAGGTAGAATAAAGCTCCGGACACATCAATGCAATAGGACTCCCAGAGACTTCCGAGACCGGGCAGGAGGACAAACAGGCTGGCAGTATTCTCAGATATTCTCAAATCAAATCCCAGCAACACCGCCCACTCACCTGAGGAAGTGACAACAAATGCCTGTCTGGCAAGCTGGGAGGGAGCAAGTTGGGAGGAAGGGATGGAGGAAGAAACAAGGGTATAACATGCCCTCTCACACAGAAGCCTTTGGGTGTCTGGCTGAGGATTGTGCAGATGCAAGTAGTTAGGTCCAGGCCACAATCACCTGGGGATGGGACCTTTCTGGCACTTTGGTCCACATCTTCTGCCTGTGTATTAACACACTCCTGTCCTTGAAATCCTTGTGCTTGTCATTCTAGCACACCGTGGGGGCTGTGGTCTCTCCAACTTGTCCAGCTGCTACTGCAGCGGAAGGTGCTTCCCCTCCTAAAGCTGCTAGCGAAGGCTCTGTCACGTGGTGACCCCTCACCATTCCCAGAGGAAAGGTAGAGTGGGAGATACTGAGTAGACCCCATTCAGGACCTGTCCCTTGGAGCTAAGGAAGGTTTCTCCAGAGCCAATGGCCATGAGGCCCTGCCTTGCTTTGTCTCTCCTGAGAAATGTCTTTGCAGCCTCAGAATATGTCCTGCAGGTGTGGACCCTGACCAGTGCTGGGCTCTGGTGAGGAGCCTGGGGCCCACAGGAGGCCCTTAGAGGGCAGCATCCCTACAGGCTCTTGTGGTCCTCTTGCTCTGCTGGGGAGGTGGCTCGGACAGAAGGTGGTGGTTAAGGATGGCACATTTTCCTGTACTGTGGGAAGAGGGAAGCGAAAGAGTTGCATCGCAGGAAGAGAGGATGGGGTGTTGCCTACATGTCCCAAGGGTGGCCAGAGGCTTACCAAATTATTGTTTTCACCAACAGAAGCCATTAGAGGATGTAATCTACCTGAGGAAGGGAAGGCCCTGAACTGCTTGCAGGAGACTGCTGAGCATGCTGACACGCATCCACTCAAAGTCCTGCTTGAAGATCTCTGCAGCAGGAATTAAACCCGTGCTCTGACCCAGCACACCTTGCAGCCCCTCACAGACAAAGCTGAAGGGGGGAGAAAGGAAAAACTGTTGAGAGGATGGGTAACCACAGATGTGAAGTGACGTGCTGATAATGCTGATAAAAAATTTCCACCTGCTAATTCACCATTTTTTGCCTGTTGAAGAGAGTATATTCGTCAGTAATTAATGCTGGAAGTAACTTCATCAGCTCAACTTCATTTCTATTTCTTCACCTCAGCATTTGCAGCTTGTGGGAAGTCAGGCTTGTCCCACACTCACAACCCACTGCTGCAGCATGGGTTCCTGCACAGAGGCTCTGGCTTGTTCCAGACCCACATGTTTACAGTCACCAGGGAGCTGCGAGGTTTCATGTATTCATTTGTGCGTTTATGTTTTGCAAACATGAGGAATTCTTGAGTCTTTGTCAAGAGGAGCAGTTCTACAGGTCTTATATTTTTTCCTTACATGCAGACAGATGTGGTCTGGCTGAATGTCTGGAGCTGACCTGGCACCTTCAACTCCAATGCTGTCCCAGCCAGATGATAACCAGGGTCAGCCCTCTCTCCCTAGCTAGCACAAAGTCCACGGCCCACACCTTGGAGCATGGGTAGCTGCACCAGCATAGGAGCAAAGCCAGCTATTCCTGGGAGAACTGACAAGATGGCACTTGGAGCCTTCCCTCCTCTTTCCAACCACACGCTCTGAGTTTGCCACAAAAGGTTTTGAACTATGGCAAAGAGGCAACGTGGGTTTGCGTTATTAGCTCTTCCCAATGAGATGATTCACCTTGCAAGGACGTAGCCAGGTAAGCAATTCGGAAATTAATGCACTCTGAAATTACCATGTCCATAATGAGTTGCCATAGGACCCTGAGATTTTGTGACAGGGAATGTTTGTCAGAGCTCTGTAAGGTCACCTTTACTTTGACTTGTTGCTCAGGCAAAGCAGAGTCAGACCTTCATTTGGGATAAACTGGTTATCATCGTTTATGACAGTGGGGGTGTTTTGGCCCTCTGATGCCAACAGAGACAATGGATTTACCCTGCCACTGCTTGGACTCCCTGTTTTTGTCTGGGCAGTCATTTTCTTTAGGCATGACAAAGATGTGCCAAAGCAGAATAAGACATTGCTTTCTATAGAATTGCAGACTGTCTACATTCCTGAGAGCTGGAGGAGGAGGGAACTGCACGTTGTGGATCCAGCTCTGATGTTTGATCACATGTCCGGGCAAAGCCTAGAATGCCACAGTCTAGAGAACACTGGAGGACTGCAGTTTGACCTTTTGGGTTTTCGGTAGGGACGGGTGGCTGTTGAGCTCCACTTCAAAGGGGCGGACTTGATCGTCCATGTCTGGAGGAAAGGTGTGTCCCAGTGGTTAGAGCAAGCACTGCTGGGAGTCATAGTGCCTTGGTCAAATTGTCAAGTCTCACAAGGAAGGGTGAGGCCAATTGCTTATAGACCCCCACACTCCCATTCCTCTCTGCTTTCCTGAAGTGTGTGGTCCAACACTTAGAGAAGCAGAGCTTGAAAGTGAAGACTTCTATGTTGCCTTCCCTTATTCAGGGTCAGGCAAGCAGTGTCCTACAATAAGAAGAGGACAGACATTCAGGCCCAAGAATAGTTCCATGGGAAGACTGAATCCCTTACCCGGTGTGGAAGAAGTCACCTCCCATCAATTGCTCCATAGGCAGAGCTCACTGACACTTTCAAAGATCATCCAGTTACTCCAGCACAACTCAAGCCTACCACAGAGCATGTCTGCCTCTCAGGGGCAAACAAGTCACTAACCACAGAACCCACAGTACCTCAAGAAAGCAAAAAGCTCCTGACCCCACAGGAAATTATGTCTCCTGAGTCAAGCCTTAGGGGCAGAAATCTTCTGGTAACCAGTCTCCCCCTTCCTGCCCTGGGATCTGGACAGGAGGAACAAGTGACCAGGAATTTTCTCTGCTCTTAAGGGGTCAGCCATTGAAGAAGATGAGTCATCCACGGCAGGAGGTAACACAAGAAACTTGCCCATGGCCATGTGGAAGATGGTCCTGGAGCTCCCTACAGCCACAATGTTTTTCCAGCTCTGGCCCCATAGGCGGCCAAAGAGACACAAAAGGCATGAGCATGTTGACTGAGCTCGTGTCTTCTGTCTGCACTTCTCAGTGACTGCTCGGTCTTGCAAAAGTCTTCCTTTAAAACCTCAAGTTTGCTTAAATTTGCTTTACGGGCCACCCGGGAGGTTATGAACATAAAGGCACTGGGAAAGACTTTTCCCATGAACAGAACCAGAATCAGATGTACAAGGGACAGAAAAATGCATTCTAGCATTAGCTAGTAGTGCCCACGTATTGTGACATAGTCACTATTATGTCTCTCAAGTTCCCTTTTCTCATGAAACCCTGAACCCTCCCTCACGCATCTTTGAGTTTTTACTAGGCATGAACAGAACGAGAATCATTCTCCTACTGGGACCCAGACCACAATTTTCTTACCCTGTTTTTGTCTGCAAATGAACCTACTCATTCACCTTCCAGTTTCCTACAGACATAGACCACCTCTTTTCTCCAGGTTCTTCATTGTCTTTGCCTAACTCTGATTCTCCTGTCTCTCCTTCTGAACCAACCCACTCCCGCCTTGGCACAAAGACTGAGTTTTGTGTGTCACCTTGTTATAAGTGAGACCATACAAATATCTTGGTCTAGCCAATTATTTTATTAATCAAGTAAGCAGGCACAAGCAAAACAGCGCTGGGCGGCTGGGGAGTCTCCGCTCCGCCACAGCCCGCAACTCCCCTTTCCAGAGTCTCTGTTTTATAGCATTCAAATTCCGGCTTGTTGGGGCTTGTTAAGTTGTCTGAGGCTGCGCAGTCCGTTGCTGAGGAGGGGGTCGTTACCTCTTCTGGTGATCATGCGTTGTGCTCGTGTTCAGGTGGGGGGAGTGAAGTGCGAGACAGGATGTGTTGTGGTGGGGTATTTCTCACGGTCTTCTGTTTTCACAAGGATGTTTACCCGATACCCCCTTCCCCACTATCTACTTTCTTAATCCTCCCTCCATGACAAGGCCGTAAATTGCGAAACCTTATCTCCTTAGCTGATTATTTATTTTACAGACAATGAACAAATCCTCTGTAATTCATCACAACCTCAGAAGACCTCACTGCAAACTCTTGCATGTTTACTCCTTCAGGAAAGAAAATCCAGCTAATTACTCCTTTTGGTCACCATGGCTGCTTTGGTTGTCTTCCAGCACAGCTGCTCTCCAGGGCCACCAAAGAGAAATGGCCCAAAGCACGGTGCACAGAGGAAGAAAACAGTCCACAGATACAGGAATCTACCAGGACTTAATGAACAGACGGGCTCCACTTTCTGCCACACTGGTCATTCTCCAGTACTGGAGAGGAGATACTACAAGGAGTAGAACAGCTCACAGTGGTGAAGGGGGTGCAGGGTGTGAGAGGGAGAGGTTAAACAGAGTATCTTCTCCTTTGTGTAGCTGATGCCTGATGCTAACAGTCTCAGCGTGTCTTTTCTGCTCAGTTGGCCTTCAGCTCCCGGCAAGCAGGCTTTCTTTCTGTTGGCCTTCCTGACATCTAGACATGATGTCATTCTGTGGTCCAAAAGTCATCAATCATTTCCTCTGTGATAAAGATTCCTGCCTAGCCCTCTCCTGCACTGACACAGCACTCTATCTCACTTGCATGATACAGCTCTCTCTATCTCACTTGTCTGGTACAGCTCCAACATGTTCCTTGATATCAAACTGTCAGTGCAGAACTGACAGAAAGAAAGAGAAAGAGAGAGAGAGCGAGAAAGAGAGAGAGAAAGAGAGAAAGAGAGAGAGAAAGAGAGAGAGAAAGAGAGAAAGAGAGAAAGAGAGAGAGAGAAAGAGAGAGAGAGAGAGAAAGAGAGAGAGAGAGAGAGAAAGAGAGAGAGAAAGAGAGAGAGAGAGAAAGAGAGAGAGAGAGAAAGAAAGAAAGAAAGAAAGAAAGAAAGAAAGAAAGAAAGAAAGAAAGAAAGAAAGAAAGAAAGAAAGAAAGAAAAGTCGGATTTACAAACTCAGAAACAAGAAAGTGAAGCGAAAAGTCCAGGGAGGATTTCCCAGAAGAAGTAAGGTAGTTTTTCAAAGTGCCTCGGTGTGAGCAAGCATATTAATTCCCTCCTAACTTCTGCCCATTAGCAGTCCATCATTCAACTATTCCATTGGCTTGGCTGTAGAAACACTTCAATGCATTTGGCAAAGTCATCAAAAAAAAAAAAAAGGAATTTCTCTCTCCAAATGTAGACCCCTGAAATGGAAAATGGGTAACAAGTCATTCTTTACACTCAATGGAAGGAGATTAGCTCTTCAAAAGAGCAGTTGATTTCAACCTCCTTAGGAATTTTATTTCAGAACAAGAGGAATCATGCTTTCAAAGTTCTTCCCTCTGCACAGGGATGATCAAACGAGTCCATGTGAGCATGTCAGGTGGAGACATCACCATGGCAGCTGGGGGAAAAAAACCCAAACCACTATAGCTTTCATTTCACCTAACCATAGAGGTCTCCAGGTGAGACACTTGAGTCAGAACTGATTGTGTGCTCCTCCCCTCTAGAAGCAGCAGTACTTCTGGAGATGACTCATGTATGTCCTCTGTACATGTGTTCTGACATGGGAGAAATTTCTCTCTAAACGTACCGATTTTCATGCACATGTGCTGATTCGTGCGTGTTCTGAAGACTCCAGGGCATCTACATATCAGCAGCAATGTGGGGCAATTGAACCAAGCCTCCAAGGCAAATTCTGTCCTTTGTGTTCTTGCTTCTTGCAGAGAACATCTGTAAAAGTTGATCTTACCTTCTCAGGGTAGGAAGGTAAGGGAGGACTAATAGAGTAGTGCAGGCTGTCTTAAAGGAACTGGGTAATGCTTACTGGGCAACAGACTCAAATCGATAGACAGACTCCACTTGCGGAGTCAGTAACTTTTAGCTGAGCATCCATATGTCCTGCTGGGGTCTGCCCTGCTGTAATTTTTCTTGGTCTCACATTCAGCACCTCCTTTCCCCAAGCTGGCTCCTGGTCTGGCTCCAGGCTGCCAGGAAGCCAGCTGGGTCACCATGGACAGGGCTCCAGGCACTTGGATATGAGATCTGCAGCGGGGCCCATGTACCTGTGCCCAAGGACGTGGCAATGACCAACCTCATCAGCTCTGCTGTCCTTGATGGTAGTTGTGGAAAAGCTTTAGAAAGCCTGCTGAGGTTGGACCATACCCGCGCTGGGGTGTCTGTAACTGCTTCCTTTGCTGGGTGGGATGATGTTTCATTTGGGGGTGAATTCTACCTATTGAGTGTTAGAGCCCTCTTCAGCCCCGGAGAGCAACCAAAAGCAGGACCTCAGACGTCTAAGGGGCCTGAGGCACAGATGAGTGCAGGACACTGAGGGCTGCAGACAATTCCGCATCAGTTTAATCGGTAGTCCCCTGACATAACCTGGGTTATGCAAGGCCCTGCTTAGGGCTGGCAGTGAGGACCCAGGACCTCTAGGAGAGGCAGGTTGACCTGGCCCAGCAGCGTAATGCCAACGGGGTACCCTAGGCCCTCTAAAGTGAACTGGATATCCTTCCTGAGACACAGGCCCAAATCCATAGGACGTGATCCAGAAGGAAAGTCAGCACCCTCCAGCTGAGCATCCACATGCAGTACTAGGGTGGGATTGCCTGAACACGAGACCCTGGAAGCAGTTCTATTGCCCATGGACTGTTTGAGGCATCCATATGGGGCAGAGAGCTACAACACAAGAGTTGGAGGCAACTCTGCCCCTCTTGGATTGCCAGTGGGAGGCCAAAGAGGCCCGCTAGGCAGTGGAAACGCTCTAGTGCACAGGTGACAGTCTCCCTCCTTCAGCCACTACTAACCAGATGAGGATCACACATGTGGAGTCCGGACGTGGGCATCTCCATGCTGGTGCTCACAGTTCAGAGTGTGAACTCTCAGCAGAAACTCACCCTTCACTTTGAGATTCATTTCACCTGTCCTGAAGAGCCAGAGAACAAAAATCCATTTGCACTGGGGCCACCCTTTCCTGTCTTGCCAGGAAGTGGAGAGACAAACCAGTTAAGGCACTTTGGACTTCTCATTCTGAAAAGATGATTCAAAGCTATGGGGACATATGGGCAGCTCAGCTCCTTTCAACCCTGATGGGTCTAGCCCCTAGGCACCAGAGTGAGGTTTGGTCCGGTCCTCTGAGCACAGAGACTGGCACCCCCAAAGGTGACTTATCCCATCCCACCTTGCAGATCACCATGAATTGGAGACAGTGCCTGCTGCTTGTTTCTTTTTCTCCCCACTGAGCATTGGTAGACACGGGAAAGATGGCTGTCACGAGCCACAGCTGCCTCATTCTGAAGGAGTCATTTCCAATGTAGTCTTCTGTTGGGGGAGATCTGAATCCCCTTCCTGGGGTCTCCCTTGTCTTTGCTGCAGTGTTTACAGAAGTCATTGCTTATTATTCTGCCTCAGATTTGCTCTCCCTCAGAGCAGGCTGAATTACCACAGAGGTCTGGGGAGGGGTAGCCCTTGCTGGAGTTGTTGACACACTTTCCACCAGCTCACTATCCCCAGGGACTAGTTACACAGAGCTCGCTCCCTGTAGTCCCAAGGAGAGAGGAGATGCAGCAGGACCCTTCAGGATCCTGATTCCTTCTGTAAGCCGTGGGAGACTTTGGAGAGCAGGTACATTCAGGTGCTGTTGATAACTCACAGCAGAAACTGCTGGAAGCAGAGGACAGGAGTGTAGCTGCCTGTGTGGAAGGAGTTGAGGTCTGGAGAGATAAGAAGGAAGGGAAGGAAGTGCACAGGAAGAAATTGAGAGTAAGAGCTAGTCCCTGGGTTTTGTTCAAAGGTACCATCAGAGAAGTCAGTTCTTCATGCCGAGGGTTACAGGTAGACACAGTATTTGCACAGGCAAATTTAGTGTTGTTACTTAGCTCATGGGAGTTTGCGTGGTGTCAGTTATACAAGACCTGTGCCTCTGTCTTGTCCTTTCCTAGGTGACTTCCAGGGCTCACTCCTTCCTCCAGATATTGCCTCTGTGTCCTTACCATTGCTGAGCTCTCGGGCAGTGAGGCTGTTACTGCTCAGTTGGAGCCGTGCTGCTGCTGTGCAGAAGCCAGCCTGGGGGCACTGCCATACCTCAGCTGAGCTGTAGGTGTGTGGGTTCAGGGTGCTTGCACATGTCAGTTCATCTCTCACACTGAAATTCCACTTTTTCTTTACCTTTACCTTTATCATCTTTATCATCTTTATGTCTCTCTCTATCTTACTTTTGTCTCAGGGATCAGTTTCTCATCTTCAGCTTTCTCACATTAGACCGCACGCTACTCTCCAGGTACAGCACTTATTTTGGGGCCCTCTCTCAAGAGGACTACCTCACAGAGCAGCTCTTCCCAGCCCAGGAGAGAGCTGGCATGCAGTTGGTGTGATTCCCCTTCCCCTTTTTACTTACAGACAACAGGAAAACTCTCAGGGGGGTGTGAACATCCAACATCAACAAGAGCTCTATCTTGCAGCTCACCTACCTGGCGAGTGGGAAGAAGAAAGATCTACAACACAGCATGCAGAGAGGAAAATGGGTCAGCCAGACACTGCTGATGGAGTTCCTCTTGCTGGGACTGGGGGATGCCCGTGAGCTCCAGACACCTCTCTTTCTCCTCTGTCTGGCCACATACACAGTGACCATGGTTGGGAAGATCCTCATCATTGTGCTGGTGGTCAGAGACCCACATCTCCACACACCCATGCACTTCTTCCTGATGAATCTGTCTGGCCTGGAGACCTGCTACAACTCCACCATCCCGCCCAGGCTGCTAGCCAGCTTCCTCACTGGAGACACGACCATCTCTGTGCAGGGATGTATGGCTAGTTTTTCTTCTCCCCTGCTCCCACCTTTTCCCCTGAGCAGACCAGAAGACTTGCCACAGAAGGAAGGAGGACTCGGAGGCCCAGGCTTGAATGCAGCACAACTTTAATGAGTCTAAAGAAGAGAAGGAGGTGGCTCACTGGGAGCACCAGGGTCAGCCACTAAGAAGCAGAAGAGCTCTTGCAGGGTGTTGTCCGTCGGCCTGCCCTGCAGAGGGAGAGACGCCAACAGGTCCCCGCCAGGCTAGTGTTGAGAGACAGCAACAGGAAAGGAAAGAGAGAGAGGAGAGTGGAAGAAGGAAACAATGGCCCAAAGCTCTACATAGAATGCCCTGAATCTCTGCCTCCTCTCCAGCAGCATGTTCTGAGGTCTTGGGAGGATCTTGACAGGGGAAGCTGCCAGCAGATTTAGCAGGGTTGACACCT
This sequence comes from Grus americana, assembly GCF_028858705.1. Lineage (NCBI taxonomy): Eukaryota > Metazoa > Chordata > Aves > Gruiformes > Gruidae > Grus > Grus americana. The sequence continues at coordinate 7,456,697 of NC_072873.1, read as the reverse complement.
GTTGCCACAGTAGCGGCTGGTGATGCAGGAGAGGTCACAGCACCCAGAGGTGATGGGCACTCCGTCACGGCTGAGGATGCTGCCAACAGCAGCGGAGGTGGAGGAGCCCACAACGGTGTTCTGTGGGAAGGAGCTGAGGATGGGGCCGGGCAGGGTCACCACCACGGGGGAGGGCTCAATGACGACTATGGAGTTCTGGCACTGCCTGACACAGGGCTCATTGCAGCTGTTGGCCAGCGGGGTTGGGCCGCAGGGCTGGCAGGGCTGGCACTGGTTGTAGCAGGACATTTCTCTGGGCCAGAGGTACACCTGGGAGAGAGGGTAGAGACTAATCAGAGCACAGGTACATGTGAGGAGCAGTTTGTCGCGAGTCCAACACCCCACTGTGAGCATGTGAAAGGCGCCTGCAGTGAGGGAAAAGGGTTTCTTGGCCTCATCCGGACATGGTACTGCCAAGTGCCACCAGCCCCAAGGTGGCTGATGACTATCTCTTAAAAGAAGAGCCTCCTCAGGCAAGTCCCAGACACTCGCTGTTGCCCTTCTCCCCCCTCCCATGACAAGCAGCGCCACAACCCAGCACAGGATGGAGGAGCACGCATCTGCATGACCAGAAAAAGGGCGTGGGGAAAGGGCTTCAGACTCACCTGCTTCCCAAGGAGAAGGAGACAAGAGAAGTGGATGAGAGAGCGAGGAGTCGCACTGGCTTTTATGGTGGCCCTGACCTGCCCCAGGCCCAGAGGCAGCTTCTACGGAAGTGGCAATCTTCTAAGGTGCTCGTGACGAACAGAAATCATCTCAGCTAATGACATGGGCTGGGTGGTTGTTTTCCCCAACACTACCTATTCATTTCCTGGCTCTTGCCATACCCATTCCCTCACAGAGGCGGCTTCTGAGTGCTGGGATTGAGAGGCCCCAGGATTTCCGGGGCAAGAATGTGTCAGTGCCGGCAAAAGACTCAGCTCAGGTGCCGGATAGGTGCAGGGCAGGCAAGTGATGTTGGCCTGGGGCACGCTCGTGGGGTTGCCTGTGGCTGCATTGACAGGAAGGGGCCCAGCTGCTCCCAGCCCTGCAATTCCTGGCTGGTCGCCCAAGGGCTTTCCTTGCGTGAGGACATGCTGTGTCTTTCTCTTTCCCTCCCTCAAACACAGCTGGGGCAGAGGAAGCAGCAGTCCACCATGTGCTTCCATTGAGCACACGTACCCTGGGGTACAACACTAACATTTCCGTAGCTTGCTTCAAAACAGCATATGCACACCTAGAGCTTTATAATAATATCAGCTTCTTGCAGTCTAGAGAAAAGTGTAATTTAGAAGTTAAAGGCACTGCTCTAAATGCAACAAACAGAGGGAAGACCAATTTTGAGGCACTGAGGGATCGATCTGAGTGACAGATGTCATCTACCTGGACGTGTGCAAAGCATTTGACACTATCCCACATGACATCCTTGTCTCTAAATTGGAGAGACATGGATTCCACAGATGGACCACTCGGTGGACAAGGAATTGGCTGGACGGTCGCACTCAAAGAGTTGTGGTCAACAGCTCAATGTCCAAGTGGAGATCAGTGACGAGTGGCGTTCCTCAGGGGTCGGTACTGGGACCGGCGCTGTTTAACATCTTTGTCGACGGCACGGACAGTGGGATCGAGTGCACCCTCAGCAAGTTTGCCAACGACACCAAGCTGTGTGGTGCAGTCGACACGGTGGAGGAAAGGGATGCCATCCAGAGGGAGTGCCTGGGAAAAGCTGTTCCCAGCCTTTTGGCCTTGGATGAGATGCAGGAGACTTAGCTTCAGGGCCCCATGGTCTGGGGAAGGCGAGGGGAACTCCCGCATCAGCTGGCATCACCACACAGGGGAAACCGCCACCGGTTTGGCTCTGAAAAGCTTTTCCTTAAAAGCAAGCATCCTTGCAAAATGATTTGGCATTTGCCCAATGAAGTCTTTCATCTGGAGAAGCTGCAGCCACATGCTCTGACTGCTCTAATGTGATTCCTGACAGGTCCAGTTGGCTGTTGTCAGTCTTTCCAGGCTGCCCCCAGTCTTCCTTTCCCAGGACACTTACTTTCCTGGAAACACCGCTACCACATTTGTTGTCCCCTGTAACCTCAAAGCTTTTACATGAGTCATGACCCTGGGAAACAGCTCAGCCCCTCAAGGCTGCCTGGAGGCAGCATGGAAAGAGTTGGCCAGGGTTCGAGGTCCAGTGAGACCTGAGTGCTGTGTCCCCGTCTGCGTCCCCATAGACAACGAGGGGCTGAGAGTGTGACTGAGGAACTGCTGGGGACCTCCCTGCCAGAGCAGGGATGGGGCAATCTAAGCAGGACAGATGCACAGGCAACATTGTTAAGACAAGTCTTATGTTAAGTCTGGACAGAGACCGTCCACAGAGAGGAGGAGGCCAAAGAGGTTGGCAGCTTCCTCCTGACGACAGATTAAGGTAAAAGAGAGTTGAAAAGCTGAAGTGCCCATCAGATTCCTCCCTGATGCCTTCAGTCTGCCATCCCAAGCTTTCCATTGTTACTGCTGGTTTCCCTTCCTTCCCAGGCAGCAGGTCATCCAAGGACAGCAGAGTGCATCCCCTGCTCCAGGGGCACCATGAAGCAGAGACCTTTTGTTTTGTTTATGTGTCCAGACTCTTCTCAGTAGTGCCCACTGGCAGGATGAGAGGCAATGGGCAAAAAAAACCCCAAATAACATTCCATCTGAACACAAAGAAAAAACTTTTTGCTGTGAGGGATGTCAAACACCGGAACAGGTTGTTCAGAGAAGTCATGGAGTCTTCCTCTGTGGAGACAGACAAAACCTGTCTGGACGTAGTTGTAGACAACATGGTCTAACTGAGCTGGAGGGCATTTGGGCCTCTCCCCACAATCGATGAACCCTCAAGGCTGTCAACCCCAAAGAGGTTGGCAACTTCCTCCTGAGGGCAGCTTAAGGTACAAGCGAGTTGAAAAGCTGAAGTGCAGCCTGCCTGCCCGGGAAGACACAGCCACTGACTGTTGGCATGAGCCATGAGGGAAGGAAAGAGGAGCACAGGGCACATACTCACAGGAGCCCTTGGGGGACAAGCCAAGGATTGCAGGCCTGGGAGCACTGGGGCTCTTCCTGTCAGCAGGATGAAAAAAGAAACCCACCAGAGTGCCCCAGGCAGACATCACCTGCCTCCACTGGACCCCTCTGGCACTTAGTCCATGTCTTCTGCCCACTCTGAGGCATGCTTGTCCCGGAAATCCTGGGGCCTCTCATCCCAGCACTCATGAGGAGCATCCGTGCGGGAATGGGCATGACATAACCAGGAAATGCAAAGGCAGCATAGAGGGACACAGCAACACATCCCTGGGATGTTTCCGTTCATTCGGAGCAGGCAGGAAAATTGTAGCTTATGCAGCACTGCCTTTGGGCCTCAGGCAGTCTAGAGGCCAGTATAAAAGCCAGACCAGCTGGTCGCTCTCTCAACCACTTCCATCACCGCCTCCTCCTTGGGAAACAGGTGAGTTGGAACCCCCTTTTCTCCTCCGCCTCCTCCTCTAGGACGGACTCTTGCCTTCCACGACATCCCAGGTGATACCTGCTCCTTGGTCTTCTGTTAGTGTTCTGCGATCATGATCGTGGGAGAGAGCAGAGGCGAGATGGTCTGTCATGGAGATAGGCTGGGGCTAGGCTGGGGTAGCTTCTTGGCTATAGGCTAGGCAGGAGGATCCCTGGGCCTGGCTGCTGTCTGAAGAACCCTGCTGGGCTCAGGCAAAGAAGCCCTTGTTCCCCCCTGCACAGCCTCTACCTCCCCACCCAGCAGGTGCCTTGGCTTCCTGTTGGTGGGGTTGCAGGCTCTTCCTCAGTTATCCCTGTGCTCTGCTTCCCCCTGTCCTCTCTCCCAGGTTCACCTCCACCTTTGAGACATGTCCTGCTACAACCAGTGCCAGCCCTGCCAGCCCTGCGGCCCGACCCCGCTGGCCAACAGCTGCAATGAGCCCTGTGTCAGGCAGTGCCAGAACTCCACCGTTGTCATTGAGCCCTCCCCCGTGGTGGTGACCCTGCCCGGCCCCATCCTCAGCTCCTTCCCACAGAACACCGTTGTGGGCTCCTCCACCTCCGCTGCTGTTGGCAGCATCCTCAGCCGTGACGGAGTGCCCATCAACTCTGGGTGCTGTGACCTCTCCTGCATCACCAGCCGTTACTGTGGCAGCAGAAGGTGCCCCCCTTGCTAAAGCCACTGGTGACAGCTTGGACAAGCACCCCCAGGAATCCAGATCTAGATTGTCAACTGAGAGCAGAGCTCCTGGCCATCGATTTCAGAGAGGCTGAGCATCCAGTGCTGCCCTTCAAAGGAGGGCAGCTGGGGCTCTCTGAAAACATGGCCGAAGTCTAACTCCATGGCCTTCTACCCTCTTCCATCTCTGTCTTGTCTTCTGTTCTTCTGGGCCGCAAAACCCCCGGAGCCAACCTGAGGCATCTGCTGACCCCTCTCAGGACAGGCAGATGGATGCCTTGAGGGATCTCCACCGTGGGCAATGGGCACAGACTTTCTGCAGCTGCTGGTGCTCTCCCTGCACTGGCAGCCTCCTCTAGAACTGACCTTGTTTCCCACGTCAGAGTCATTAAAGTTTTCCGCATCACATCCTCTGCCTCCACGTAATCCTTTTCTGGTGTCCTTGTCTCGTGTTTCCAAGGAAGAAAGGCATTGCCTTGGGTGGTGGGGGGGAAGGTGCGGGCACAAGCAGACCTTTCATCATTGCCAGGGGAAGGGGAGGGTGGGACAGAGGATAATGGGTCCCTTCCAGTCACTGTTCCTTGGAGCTAAGGAAGACATACTCAGCTGCTCCTAAGCCTGTAGCAATCAGTCCCTGCATTCTGGCATCAGGCGTTTGACACGGTCCCCCACAACATCCCTCTGTCTCAATTGCAGAGAGATGAGTTTGATGGGTGGACTGTTCAATGGATGAGGAACTGGTTGTATGATCACCTCCAGAGGGTAGTGGTCAACGGCTCAATGCCCAGATGGAGATCAGTGACAATTGGTGCCTCTCCGGAGTCCATACAGGGACCAGTACTGTTTAACTCAGCAGGTTATTTCATGTGTTCTGCCTGCACTTCTCAGTGACTGCTTCGAGTCCACAGCAGCAATATTGAGTATCATAGAATCATAGAAAGGCTTGTGTTGGAAGGGACCTTAAAGATCAACTGGTTCCAACCCCCCTGCCATGGGCAGGGACACCCTCCACTAGACCAGCTTGCCCAAAGCCCCATCCAACCTGCCCTTGCACACTGCCAGGGATCCAGGGGCAGCCACAGCTTCTCTGGGCAACCTGTGCCAGGGCCTCACCACCCTCACAGGGAAGAATTTCTTCCTAACATCTAATCTAAATCTACTCTCCTTCAGTTTAAAGCCCTTACCCCTTGTCCTATCACTACATGCCCTCGTAAAATATATTAGAAGATAAGGAAGAAGTGTTTGGACTAATGACTATAAATGACTATAAAACCTAGAGGCAGGGATAGATGGTGGGACAGCATGGCCCACACAGTGACGGATCCTGGGCTTCCAGGCGTCATGAGCAGGGTGTCTGCAGTCCTTCTACCATATTCTGTATCTTTAAGAGAAAGTGTGGTCTGAACAGTAATGGAGTCTGACAACACATAATCCAAATTCTATTGAGGCAATAAAACAGATAATCAACAACATGCCTCTATGGTGACCCGATCACTGGTAGTAAACACATAAGCAATGCCATGGCTCTGGTGGACTGTCAGGGATACTGAATGTCCAAGTCACCTGACAGCAACAGTAAATCTCACAAATATTTCTTGAATGCGGGCAAGAGTTCCACAGTCCCTTGGCTCCACCAAGGGTAGCGTGACTTGAGAGAATACCTTACATGGATAATGTGGGCCACATCCTGCCTATGCTGCCAATGCTGGTGAAGCACAGGGTGTCAGTAGGCACTATGTTAGAAAGATATAGGATAGGATGGGATGGGATGGGATGGGATAGGACAGGATAGTTTTCTGGCAGGGACCTACGACGATCATCTAGTCCAACTGCCTGACCACTTTAGGGCTGACCAAAAGTTAAATCATGGTATTAAAGGCATTGTCCAAATTGGGAACTGCAGCGCACAGACCTTCTGTGCATGACCTATCAAGCTAGAAACTCATTTTTACACTGCCTGACTGTGTATCCAGCTATCCCTCACTTTATCAGCTCACTCATTCCGCTCATTGTCCACCTCACTTTCTATAATCTAGAAAACGCTGATCCATGTCTCTGTACAATCTTATATTGCAGGCTGATGTCAATCCTGATACATAAGTCTGCCAGATCATACTGCTTTCAACAGCATCTCACAAGGGTCTGAGTTTTTTCCATATCAACTAATGACCTGTAGTTTCTCATTCAGAGGAAGACATAAACTTTCCTGCTTCTCATTCTGCTTGTGCTTCTTACCAAATATTTTTATAATATGCCACATTATCTGCCAATGCCTGGTACTTCAGCATATCATCTTTTTAGCACCGAACTAGCTTTCTTTGTACGGCTTAGAGGACTTCATCAATTCCTATATATGTATACCTCTTTTTCACAGAATGCTAGAATCATAGGATGGTTTGGGTTGGAAGGCACCTTTAAATACCACCTTGTCCAAACACTCTGCCACGAGCAGGGACATCTTTCATCACATCAGCTGCTCAAAGCTCCATCCAACCTGATTTTGTTTTAGTCAATATTTCTAGAAGAGAAGGTCTATATGGTCACTACTTCTTTCTTCCTCTAAACATCTATGTAAGAACAATACATCAAAAGGAACTTGCAGACATTAAAAAAAGTGTGGAGTCTGAGGGCTCCTTTTATGCCCAATCGTTCTTACATGGAAAATATGTCGGCTCTCAGCAGAACAAGTCAGGTTTGCAGGGCTCGGAGCAGATGGGGCTCTTCCTGTTCAGCCGGAAGAGCACTGAGGCATGCTTGTCCCGGAAATCCTGGGGCCTCTCATCCCAGCACTCATGAGGAGCATCCGTGCGGGAATGGGCATGACATAACCAGGAAATGCAAAGGCAGCATAGAGGGACACAGCAACACATCCCTGGGATGTTTCCGTTCATTCGGAGCAGGCAGGAAAATTGTAGCTTATGCAGCACTGCCTTTGGGCCTCAGGCAGTCTAGAGGCCAGTATAAAAGCCAGACCAGCTGGTCGCTCTCTCAACCACTTCCATCACCGCCTCCTCCTTGGGAAACAGGTGAGTTGGAACCCCCTTTTCTCCTCCGCCTCCTCTTCTAGGATGGACTCTTGCCTTCCACGACATCCCAGGTGATACCTACTCCTTGGTCTTCTGTTAGTGCTCTGCGATTGTGATCGTGGGAGAGAGCAGAGGCGAGATGGTCTGTCATGGAGATAGGCTGGGGCTGGGCTGGGGTAGCTTCTTGGCTATAGGCTAGGCAGGAGGATCCCTGGGCCTGGCTGCTGTCTGAAGAACCCCGCTGGGCTCAGGCAAATAAGCCCTTGTTCCCCCCTGCACAGCCTCTACCTCCCCACCCAGCAGGTGCCTTGGCTTCCTGTTGGTGGGGTCGCAGGCTCTTCCTCAGGTGTTCCTGTGCTCTGCTTCCCCCTGTCCTCTCTCCCAGGTTCACCTCCACCTTTGAGACATGTCCTGCTACAACCAGTGCCAGCCCTGCCAGCCCTGCGGCCCGACCCCGCTGGCCAACAGCTGCAATGAGCCCTGTGTCAGGCAGTGCCAGAACTCCACCGTTGTCATTGAGCCCTCCCCCGTGGTGGTGACCCTGCCCGGCCCCATCCTCAGCTCCTTCCCACAGAACACCGTTGTGGGCTCCTCCACCTCCGCTGCTGTTGGCAGCATCCTCAGCCGTGACGGAGTGCCCATCAACTCTGGGTGCTGTGACCTCTCCTGCATCACCAGCCGCTACTGTGGCAGCAGAAGGTGCCCCCCTTGCTAAAGCGCCTGGTGACAGCCCAGACAAGGAGCCCTGTGAACGCAGAAGATGATGCCAGACTGAAGGACGGAAATCGTGGCCATTGCTTGGAGAGGGGCTGGGCATGTCCCGCTCCTCTGGCAAAGGGTGTCAGCCCTTTGGAAGGGGCCAGCCTGGGCTCTCTGAAAACATGGCCGATGCCTCTCGTTCCCTTCCTCCACTCTCTCCTTTCCCTCCTTTTCCTTTGTCATTTTCTGCTCCCCTGGGCCATGAGGCCAGCCAAAGGCAGCTTGGGGGCACCTGCCTGCCCCTCTCCCTCTGTGGGGCACTGACTCTTGGCTGCCCGTGGTGATCCTTCCACTGCGGGCTCCTCTTGGAGACATCTTGTTTCCCTCTTTGGACTCATTAAACCCTGCTGCATCCCAGCCTCGGGCTCTGTGTGGTCCTTTGCTCTCTGGATGCTCTCTAAAGCTGTCCAGGGAGACAGGAGATCTGCTGGGAGGGAACAAACGGGTGAGCTGGTGGAGCTCTTCTCATTCCTAGAGGACTGGGAGGGCAGGACACACTCTCTGTGGGCCTGCTTCACTCCCTGTCCCTTGCAGCTCAGAACAACAGTTTCCTCTGCACATTTTTCCCTGCTCCAGTGTGAGCACTTCCCACAGGTTGCAGTCTGTCAAAACCAGCTCCAGCATGGGTCCTGTCCACAGGCTGCAGTCCTTCCAGATAAGACTGCTCCGGCGTGGGTCCTCCAGGGGCCACAGTTCTGCCAGCAGCCTGCTTCAGCACGGGCCCTGCACAGGCCACACTTCCTGCAGGGGATATCCTAGAATCCTGGAGTGGTTTGGGCTGGAAGGGACCTCAAAGCCCATCTAGTTCCAAACCCCCTGCCATGGGCAGGGACACCCTCCACTAGACCACGTTGCCCAAAGCCCCATCCAGCCTGGCCTTGAGCACTTCCAGGGATGGGCCATCCACAAGTTCTCTGGGCCTGTCCCAAGGATGTCACGTGGCACAAAGTCAAATGCTTTGCACAAGTCCAGGTGTACAGCACCAGTTGCTCTTCCCTTATCCACTAACGCTGTAACCCCATCGTAGAAGGCCACCAAATTTGTCAGGCACGATTTGCCCTTAGTGAAGCCATGTTGGCTGTCACCAATCGCCTCCTTAATTTCCATGTGCCTTAGCAGAGTTTCCAGGAGGATCTCCTCCATGACCTTGCCAGGCACCGGTAAGACTGACCGGCCTGTAGTTCCCCGGCTCTTCCTTTCTTCCCCTTTTTAAAAATGGGGATTGTGTTTCCCCTTTTCCAGTCAGTGGGAACTTCACCACACTGGCACAGCTTCTCAAATACGATGTAGAGTTGCTTAGCCACTTCATCCATGAATTCCCTCAGGATGTGTGGAGGCATCTCATCAGGTCTCATGGACTTGTGCGTCTTCAGGTTCCTTAGATGGTCTCGAACGTGATCTCCTCTGACAGTGGCTGGTTCTTCATTCTCCCAGTCCCTGCCTTTGCTTTCTGACTCTTGGGTGGTGTGGCTAGAGCACTTGCCAGTGAAGACTGAGGCAAAAAGTTGTTGAGTACCTCAGTCTTCTCCTTGTCCCAGGTAACCAGGTCTCCCATTTCATACGGGAGGGGTTCCACATTTTCCCTAGTCTTCCTTTTATCACTGACGTACCTATGTAAGATTTTCTTGTTGTCCTTGACATCCCTGGCCAGTTTTAATTCTGTCAGGGCTTTAGCCTTTCCTAACCTGATCCCTGTGTGCTTGGACAATTTCTCTCTATTCCTCCCAGCCTACCTGCCCTTGCTTCCACCCTCTGTAAGCATCCTCATTGTGTTTGAGTTTGTCCGGGAGCTCCTTGCTGATCCCTGCAGGCCTCCTGCTGTTTTTACCTGCCTTCCTCTTTGTTGGGATGCATCGTTCCTGAGCTTGGAGGACGTGATCCCTGAATCCTTGTGTCTAAATTGGAGAGACATGCATTCCATGGATGGACCACTCGGTCTACAAGGAATTGGCTGAATGGCCGCACTCAAAGAGTTGTGGTCAACGGCTCCTCCTCCAGAGGAGGCCATGAAGCTGATCAGAGGGCTGGAGCACCTCTCCTGTGAGGACAGGCTGAGAGAGTTGGGGTGATTCAGCCTGGAGAAAAGAAGGCTCCAGGGAGATCTGACTGCGCCTTTCCAGTATCTGAAGGGGGCCTACGGGAAAGATGGTGCGGGTACTGTTTATCAAGAAGTGTAGTGACAGGATAAGGGGTAGAGGGTTTAAGCTGAAGGAGGTTCGATTTAGATTAGATGTTAGAAAGAAATTCTTTACTGTGAGGGCGTTGAGGTACTGGAACAGGTTGCCCAGGGAGGTTGTGGAGGCCCCATCCCTGGAAGTGCTTAAGGCCAGGTTGCACGAGGCTTTGGGCAATGTAGTCTAGTGAAGGGTGTCCCTGCCCATAGCAGCAGGGGGGTTGGAACTAGGTGATCTTTGAGGTCCCTTCCAACCCAAACCATTCTATGATTCTATGATTCTATGCGTACTGGCAAGCTTTCTTGGGCCTCTCTTCCCTCCAGGGCTACTCTCCCAAGCAGGTCCCTGAAGAGGCCAAAGTCTACTCTCCTGAAGTTCAAGGTAGCGAGCTTGCTGTGCGCCCTCCTGGCTGCCCTAAGGATCTGGAAATCCACCATTTCATGGTCACTGCAGCCAAGACTGCCCTTGAGCTTTCTTGGTGAGAACAAGCTCCCGCATGGCACCTCTCCTCGTAGCCTCCTCTGTCACTTGGAGAAGAAAGTTATCCAGGAACCTCCTGGATGACTTACACCCTGCTGTGTTGTCCTTCCAAGAGATAGTGGGGTGGTTGAGGTTCTGCATGAGGACCAGGGCTTGTGAACACCAGGCTTCTCCTTTCGGTCTATAGAGGGCCTCATCTGCCCGGTCTTCCTGGTCGCGTGGCCTCTAGCAGACCCTCACCATAATGCCACCGGTCCCTGCCCTCCCTTTAATCCTGACCCATAAGCTCTTGGTCGGTGCAGCTGGTCCAGCATGGGCTCCTCCCTGGGCTCCTCACTCTCCTTCACCCCATCCCCACCTCTTTTTCACAGACTTCCCTCCTTCATTCTCGGCTCGTCTATTTCCTCCATCCCAAGCAGCGCAGTGGGATGCGGAATGGGGGGTTGTGGTCAGTGCATAACAGCTCCTTTCTGCACAAAGTGGGACTTTCCCTGTGTCGCTCATGAAGAAGCAGCAGTGTTTCAGTGGCTTGTCCTAAATCGCATGTCCCTGCCTTCACAGACACAGTTGCTAGGCCCTCAGACTCAGGATTTTATGGGGGATATGGAATTCCTGGTGCTTGACCACCAAAGGTGTTTGAATCAAAGCTCTTGGCTTTCTTGGCCTTTCTCCCTGTACATAAAGCAAGAAGTGGAGGGCACAGGAGGCAGAGACTGCATTTCAACTGGCAAGGGCAACCCGCTACTCTGCGGTGCTCATGGACACACCAGGGGAGCAGGAGAGAGTCCCCGTGCTATGACCTGCGCATGCCCTCGTGATGAGGGTCACACAAGTACAGACCGACACACGTGTGCTCGTGCACGCCTGCATGGAGCCATGCCAAAATCTGTACGCTCACATAAAGCCAGGAAAACATCAGCAGCTGTGGCCTCTGCTGAGGAGATGCTGGGGACCCTGATGGCAGGACACGACTCAAGTACCCCGGGGAAGGACCGGGCCCCAGACATGCTCACGGTGTTGCCTGAGGACCTGCAGAGTCTGCACAGAGAGGGGATGAGGCCAAGGAGCCCAGCAAACTCGTCCTGACAGCACTGTTAGTGTTGCAATAGGGTCAAACCCTCCCAGCAGAAGCCCACCGGTGTGCAACAATGAGCGACCGTCAGAGAGATGTGCCATGTCCTCTCAAATGGCAGTCCTTGGGCATCCGGTGCCCACATCCTAACCACAAACAAGCCCACAGGAATGACCCAGGTGCACATCAGTTGCCTGCACAGGACGCCATCAGCACTGGAGCTGAGTCTTCTGCCTGCGCTGATGTGTTTCTGCCCTGGAAATCCTGGGGCCTCTCGTCCCGGCACTTACAGAAGCCTTCACGTGGGGAAGCACGTGGCACAAGCCAGGAAATGAAAAGGCAGCAGTGCAGGAAACCAGGACACAGCCCATGCCATTAGCTGGGATGCTTTGCATTAGGCATGAGCTTGTCAGAACATTATTATTTCCACAAGGGGTGCCTCCGGGCCTGAGGCAGCACGAGACTCCTATAAAAGGCAGCCCAAGTCTCTGCTCTCTCATCCACTTCTCTCGCCTCCTTCTCCTTGGGAATCAGGTGAGTGGGAAGCCTCTTCTCCTCCTCCTTCGAGATCAGGTCTTTCCTCGATGCATGTCTCCGCTGATATGGACTGCCCTAGCCCAGGGCTGGGAGCTGCTTCTCATGGGAGAGGCAAGGGCAGAGAAGGTCTTCCACAGAGAGGGGCTGGGACTTAGGTGAGGCAGCTCCTGGGCTGTGAGCTGGGCAGCGTCTGCTGGGCCAGAAGGTGCCCTGCCTCCCGTGTGGCTGGGTGCAGTGCTGCTTCTCAGGTGCCCCTGTTTTCTACTTCTCCCTACCCTCTCTCCCAGGTGAACCTCTGGCCCAGAGACATGTCCTGCTCCGACAGGTGCCAGCCCTGCCAGCCTTGCCTGCCCTGCCAGCCCTGTGGCCCAACCCCGCTGGCCAACAGCTGCAATGAGCCCTGCGTCAGGCAGTGCCAGAACTCCATAGTCGTCATTGAGCCCTCCCCCGTGGTGGTGACCCTGCCCGGCCCCATCCTCAGCTCCTTCCCACAGAACACCGTTGTGGGCTCCTCCACCTCCGCTGCTGTTGGCAGCATCCTCAGCCGTGACGGAGTGCCCATCACCTCTGGGTGCTGTGACCTCTCCTGCATCACCAGCCGCTACTGTGGCAACAGGTGTCAACCCTGCTGAATCTGCTGGCAGCTTCCCCTGTCAAGATCCTCCCAAGACCTCAGAACATGCTGCTGGAGAGGAGGCAGAGATTCAGGGCATTCTATGTAGAGCTTTGGGCCATTGTTTCCTTCTTCCACTCTCCTCTCTCTCTTTCCTTTCCTGTTGCTGTCTCTCAACACCAGCCTGGCGAGGACCTGTTGGCGTCTCTCCCTCTGCAGAGTGGGCAGGTAGACAGTCGTGCCTTCAGGTGCTCCCTGTGAGCCACCTCCTTCTCTTCTTTAGACTCATTAAAGTTGTGCTGCATTCAAGCCTGGGCCTCCGAGTCCTCCTTCCTTCTGTGGCAAGTCTTCCAGTCTGGTTATGACAAAAGGTGGCTTCTTGGGGAGAATTAGCTTGGGCGCAAAAGAGGACCCTTCCTCATTCCCAGAAGATGGGAAGGGTAGGACTCACTGCCCTGGGTTGTCTTTTTTGCCCTGTCCTTGGAGTTGAGGAAGATATTCTTGGCTACTTCACAGCAGATGGCCACCATTCCTTCCAGCCTTGCTGTATATCTTCCTAGATGGGCCTGAAGCACTGCTTCCTGGATCACATTCTGTGAATGGGGAGACCAAGCCCTGTGTGAGGAGCCCATGGCTGCCAATGGATGAGGTCAGCAGCCCCTCTGGCACTCTGGGAAGGGATCTCCTCTAGCTCTGGATTGAGCTGTGCTGGGGGATGAGGCTCGAATAGAGGATGGCTCCAAAGGGTTGAGGAGTGGGCATATGGAGTCAACAATACCACAATTTCATCCCCACCTTCCCCTCCCCTCCATTACCCAGTCTAAGGTCCATGGCCAGCACACATGGGCACAGGCTGACAGGCGCCTCATACAGTCCTTCAGCACCTGGCATGGCCCAGGTGCTGTCCAGGCACGCAGGGCTGAGGTAATGCACAAGTTAGGATTGGTAGCAACCACACAATGGAGTCCCCACTCTCTGTGAACCCAGCACCCCCATGGGCCGCTGCAGCTCTGGGAGAGCACCCAGTGCCCAAATACCCGTGGCTGCTCTGTGGTTCCTTGTCTCCTTTAAGCCTAGGGCAGCTTTCCTGAGCCTTTAAGGTTGTACCACTGCCAGATCCCAGCTCTGCTCTGGAAAGGCTCGGTGCAAGAGCAGTTACCCCCTCCATCCCCACTGGGCCACTGCGGCAACAGTGGGACACATTTCTGTGCTCAGAAGCTTCTCTGATCTGTCTCTGCTGGGCCATTCGCATGTCTCCTGTGTTGGCTGTTATTCTCAGGCACCAGCTGGACCAAAAGCCTTGGCATATCAGAGGCCTTGGCCAGGAGGAGGTGCCAAGGCAGAAGGGTGGCCATGCACATCGGGAGCTCTGTGGACTGCCTTCCCCGCAGCAAAAGGTGAAATTCCAGCAGAGGGGCTTTCTGCCTGGAGGCTCAGTTATGAGATCCTTCATCTGCCTCCTAGCCACCCAACTGTGAAGCAAAGCGATGAAGGCGTTGAGGCACTGACCCCATCTTCCCTGTTATCGAGGTCTGTGTAAGCCCAGCTCAGCAGGCCCTAAGTCCACAAAGCATCTGCTCCCTGCATATCCCTGCAGGAAATCCCCGCTCTCTGGCCACCATCCCACCATTTACAGGCAGACGGTGACTGGGCAGATGGCAGCAGTGCGCAGAGTGTCCCCACAGTAACATGAGCTCTCCGCAGCCCAGTGATTCCCTACCTTCTCATGGCTTGTTTCAGGTGTTCATCTTCCCTGAGCCTGGGTGAACTACTACTTAATTAACGCTGTTAATGCCAACATTTAGGTATGCTTTTCAGTGATACTTGAAGATTTTTTAGATGTCAGACTTCAGTCCCAGGTAGTGGTCTAAATCCTGGCATCCCTCAGGTATCCATGGTCTCCTGGGTGCAGAAAAGGAACTCCTGAAGGCACTTATGGCTCAAAATAACATCTCAGGCGTACAGTGCCCCATGGACCACATGAGGTTCTACTCACGCTCCTCCTGCCTACAGTTTGGGGCAGAGGCGCCATCTTTGTCCATCCCTCTGGGTGCTGGGCACCTTCTTTCTGTGCCCAGAAACCAAGGCTTCACCTCCTCCTTCATGAGACCTGCCGCCCCTGCACTGGGGTCTGTTGCCAGCACCCAGGCATCTCCAGTTCCTCCCCACTGTGGGCATGGCCCCCACGGGTAGCCCCACAGGTTGAGAATTGGTCGTGCCCTGGGGACACGGTGGTACAGGACAGGCACCAACCCAACCATAGCACAAACAGGGGGGATGACCCTGTCTGTACTCAGCTTCCCTGGCTCCCCAAGTGCTCTGAGGCAGGGACAGCCTGAACTCTGCTCACATCGCCACTGCTCCTCACATGCAGGCCAAGGCTTTCCCAGCGCTGCAGTCCCTGGCTGTTGGAGATCTGTCATTACCCCTTGTCTGCTCCATGTGGCTTCTTGTGATGACAGAGCCTCCGTCCTCTTTGTAGCCACCCTTTAAGTAGGAGACTACTGTGATGAGGTCTCCCTCGAGCCTTCTGTTCTCCAGGGAGAAAAGATTTTCCTCCTTCAGTCTTTCCTCATAGGATAGGTTCTCTAGCCCTTTGGTCATCTTTGACACATACAAGGTGATAGCAGCAGGCGGCAGATCAGGATCAGTGGAGGCCAAGTCAGGGGACTCAGATCCCAGCAGTGGCAGCTCCCATCTCCAGCACATTAGTGACCAGGCTTTCCTAGGTGGTTTAGCCCTGGAACCTGATCTACCTGATCATCCCAGATCAAACACAATATTCCTGAGCAAGTCTCAAATAGATGTGCAAGAGAAGAGGAGGAGTAACCACACTGACTGTGTTTCTCCTGGGCAGCTTAAAAAATATACAGCTCATGCTCAACAATAGTCATAGATGACCATGCAGTCAATCAATCTGATCTTGGAAGCATGATAAAGTGCATCATTAGCAATATTCTACTGTATAAAGAACAGAGATTCAGAGAGATGACTGGATGTTTTTGAGGAAAAATCTCATCCTCTCACACAGGAAGAAGTTCCAGATGACTACTACAAGCATGGCCCTGATCGCAAGCACATCCACCAGTTAGTTTGTGTCGTGGTTTAGGCCCAGCTGGCAGCTGAGCGCCACGCGGCCACTCACTCACCCCTCCCCCAGCGGGATGGGGAGGAGAAGTATAACAAAAGGCTTGGGTTGAGATAAGGACAGGGAGAGATCACTCACTAATTATCGTCACGAGCAAAACAGACTGAACGTAGAGAGGAGATTCATCTAATTTATTACTAAGCAAAACAGAGCAGAGGAATGAGAAATAAAATCTTAAAACACCTCCCCCCACCCCTCCCATCTTCCTGGGCTCAACTTCACTCCCGGCTTCCACTTCCTCCCCCCTCAGCAGCACAGGGGGGGCGGGGAATGGGGGTTGCGGTCAGTTCAGCACACATTGTCTCTGCCGCTTCTTTGTCCTCAGGGGGAGGACTCCTCTCAACATTCCCCTGCTCCAACATGGAGTCTCTCCCACGGCTACAGTCCTTCACAAACTGCTCCAGCGTGGTCTCTCCCACGGGGTGCAGACCTTCAGGAGCAAACTGCTCCAGCGTGGGGTCCTCCACAGGCTGCAGGTGGAATGTCTACACCCCCTCATCCTTCCTCCATGGGCTGCAGGGGGACAGCCTGCTTCACCATGGCCTTCACCACGGGCTGCAGGGGGGATCTCTGCTCCGGTGTCTGGAGCACCTCCTCCCCCTCCTTCTTCACTGACCTTGGTGTCTGCAGAGTTTCTTACACCTTCTCACTCCTCTCTCCGGCTGCAAAAGCTCCTCCAACTGTTTTGTTTTCCTTCTTCAATATATTATCACAGAGGCGCTGATTGGCTAGGCCTTGGCCAGGGGCAGGTCCATCTTGGAGCCGGCTGGCATTGGCTCTGTCAGACACAGGGGGAGCTTCTAGCAGCTTCTCACAGAAGCCACCCCTGTAGCCCCCCCGCCTCCGCTACCAAAACCTTGCCACGCAAACCCAACACAGTTTGGACGCTTTCAGTGTTCCACAGCTGATAGCTCAATATGCAGTTTGGTTTATCTGGAAAGGCTTTTAACCTATGCAGAGATTGACATATGCCCTAGTAACTGAAAGAGGATAGTCCCAGGAGATGTAATTCTGTCTTCTACGCTTGCTCCATGCAGTGACAATGAGGATGTCATTCCCCAGCAAGGTTAGAAGATACATGGAGAAGATAATGGCACACGGGACCATGTGCTCACCTAGAGAGGTCGGGAAGCCCAGAGGAATGACATCAGTTACAGGTGTAACTTGTTCTCCTTTGCCATGGCTCTAAAAATTACAAAGGAGGTTATCTCAAAGTACAAAAAAAAAAGAAAAAAGAAAAAAAAAAAAAAAAGAATGTGACGGAAGGCCCTAACCAGTACAAATTTCAGCTCGAGATTGCAAATAATCACCTGCATGATCATCCACACTAAGCCAATTCTGTCCCCGGAGGAATGCGTTCTCTTAAACCAAAAGTGAACATAAATGGAATTTAAGGATGCTATAAAAATAGCAAAGTGCAGTGGGTTTTTTTCCAGTTCAGCTACTCCTGACATGTAGCTCTCAACAGTTTGAAGACGATAATGAGAATTTTTTTTTTAAATGTACTCCTTTTTGACTCTGAGCCATGCTATTCTCCCTTGTGTGATTTTATTCTTTCAAAGAATAATTGCAATTTCCCAGTTCTCAGAAAGATGTCAAATGGGAGTCTTGTCCATGTTCTTTCCTGACTGTGTTCCTTGTCCTGTCCTCCACCTTCTTACTTCTTGCTTATGTTTATGTGGGATCCACACCGAGCTGAGGGGCATTCTGAGACCAACACTCCTGTTTGTGTGTGAGAAAGTCAGAAAACCACCTCCGGGAGGACATCCTGGGGGCGATCCTACAGACGGCCATGTGGAAGAATCATCCCCTGAGCTCTCCACAGACACAACGTGCATCCAGTTTTCTAACTGTAGGTGTAGGCGAGGAAGCACAGAAGATGTGAACATGTTAACTGAGCAGGTTAATGCAGAACCTGTCTTTGCTTCTCAGTGGCCATCCACCTTTCCGTCCCTCTCAGGCACATGACACCTCTTTTCTTCACGTGCCTCATTCTCTTTGCCTCCTGATTGTCCCTGTTCTGTCTCTCCTTCTCACACATCCCAATTTGATACAGACTAAGTTCTGCCTGTCACTCCAGAAGGCTTCACTGCTTACACATACACTTTTACTGTCTCAGAAAGGAAAACTCAGCTAAACCATCTTTGTAGCCACCAGGGCTGGTTTTGTCACCTTCCCACACAGTTGCTCTCCAAGGTCAGCTCTTTGCTCCACCAAATGGATTTAGCATGACACGGTGCACAGAGGGACAAACTCATTCCTAGAAATGGACTGAACAGCTGGCTTTTGTCAGGAAATGGGGGCACCGGGATTCTCGCCAGCAAAACAACGGTGATTCCCCTGAGATGGAGGAGAGACATGAAAAGCAATGGATTGGCTTGGGGCATGGGTGGGAATCCAGTAGAACAGACAGTCTTCCCCAGTCTCTGGATAATGGGTCTTTTTCACATGCCGAGGGTTTGGCTGATGTCCAGGTGCGTGGCTAGGAAGGGATTTTTCCTTCCTCGGGCTATTTTGGCTAGGAATACACCCACAAGAGCAGTCGTGTCTCACCACAAGGGCTCCTTTCTGCAAGAGTGTGCTTCAGAATGAGAGCGGGAAAAGCCAGTCAGATACATCTTCTTAATACTCATTCCCATGCCTCAGTTAGTTTCATCTCAGGGGGTTTGATGGAGCCTGTTGTGGTTCATACGGCATCCCTCAATAGCTCTCCCCCAAGTCCAGGCACTCCTTGAACTTGACGGTTTTATTGGGCTATTTTGCTTTTTTTCCCAAGACCCTGGATCTGAACTCAGACCAAAAAGTCACACCAGCATGCTGTTGCTGACCTTTGTCTTTGCTACACAGGCTGGGGAGGCAGAGACCCAGCCTCACCACAACCCCGGCATGCCACTGCTGGACAAGCTTAGGTCTACAAGCACGCAGTGCTGGGGAGGGAGACACTGCACAGGGAACACACACAGACACACACAGACACACTTTTTCTGTGTGATCGCGCATGCTGTGGTTACCAGTGTGGGCTCAGTGGAGAGACAGGTGGTGCTGTCCTGCAGCTTGGCATCCTGCACATGGAAAAACACCGGGGATTTCTCCACAGAAAGCACAGAGGAGAACCTCTCTGAATATACACAAGGTTTGGATTTATCCATCCACAGCAGGATCTGAGAGACCTGGGTCAGCGACCCCTCTTGCTCCAATCCTTCTAGCCTGAAAGACACATCTCACCAAAGACTGCAAGTCCCATCAGGTTTGCCAGAAAAAAAAACAGGACTATGTCATGCTTTCCCTTTCACAGGTTGACCACAGAGTTTCAAGAAAGAGGGAGTTGGTGCTTGCAGGTTCACATCTTCTTCCTCTGTCTCCAAACCTCACTGTGGAGAGTAGAGAAAATCTCTTTAACTGCTGCTGCAGACAGACCTCCTTACACCCCCACACTGCTGACCCAGGGAGGCTCTCTAGAGACATGATAGACTGGTGCTCGTCCCAAGGAAAGGAATCAAGTTGCAATCTTTGCTATGTCACAGGTTCCCTAGGGCCAGGGCCAGGTCTTTCAGCACTTGGAGATTCTTACTTGAGCAGTGAGGCAGCAGCTGGGCTTTTCACAGACCTCTAAGTCAGAAGGTATTTGAGCATCCTCTCAGGCAGACATGCCTGCTGTAGAACTGCTGCCTCCAAACTCCAGGTCACATGGGACAAAGGGGCCTTGGGCACCTGAAAAGTCGTGTTGTAGATTAAGGAACAGATCATGCAGGCCACTGCCAGGCAACAGAAGGCTGCCAGGAGCCTTCCAGTATCTTGTGTGTCATGGTGATCTTTCAGGCAGCTTCTCTCCCTAGCTGGCATCATGACTCACAAGTCCATGATCCTCCCTCCTCTTCCTTAGTTTTCAGGTGACTCATGTGGAGGGAAAATTCCTACTGACTCTGGCCCAGTCCCCTCCCTCAAGACAACCTGGGGAGGTCAGCTTTTACCTCCTGATTCCTCAGGCTGAACATGAGGGGATTCAACAGGGGCATCTTTGTGGTGCAGAAGTCAGAAGACCACTCTGTCCTCGGGTACTTGAGACCATGGGCAAATAATTGGTGGCCACTACATTGAGGTAGGCAGCGCAGATGGAGAAGATATGACACTTGCCCAAGACAGAGTGGACTCTCAGGACAGACAAGATGACGCAGACGTAGGAGGTGGGGATGGAGGTGAAACGGGTGATAGTGATGATCATGCCAAGAAAGATCACCACCCTCTCACTGAGGCTGGTGCCCCCACCAACTGGCTTTTGCACATCTTGGATGTTCTCGGGAGCTGGATGGAGCCGAAGCTTATGTTCACTCTATCCATTCAGAAAGACACGGGGAAAGGAGTAGGGATCCACACAAGGAATCTGTGGAAGAAGGGATGGGGCTGCCATTCAGTGTTTAGCATCTCAGGTCTGGGAATGATGGCCAGGATGGGGCAGTGTCTCTGGGGAAGCTCCCCAGAGCAGAGATTGCCAGTCTACTTGGAGCATCTCCATGAACACCAAGGCCAGAGCTGGGCTAGCCCTGTGCCCCAGCATGGGGGAGATGAGTCAGGTCCCTCCTTTGAATTGCTCCTTGCACTCCACAAGAGCTACAAGAGAGTTCCGAGTTGTGCACGGGCAGGCGGTAACTCAGATCTTTGTGACAGGAGGTACTTGCCACTGGTGTGGGCTGAGTTGTGCCAGACTCCCTCCTCAGGTTAAACAGGTCTCCCCTTGACCACCAAGAGTCACTAGGCCATGGCTCCACCATGCATGTCCGCCCTACTCAGAGGAAAGGCACCTCCAGGGTGCCTCTCTCCTGCCCTGTCCTGCTGACGAGGGGAGTAATAGAGTGGCTTGGTGGGCACGTGGCACCCAGCCAAGGTCGACCCACCACAGCAACACAATCCAGTGTGTCACTCTGCTGCCATCACTGTCCTTCAGAGGTCAGAAAGAGTGAGAAGAGCTAAACTTCATTGGCAAGTGGGGGAAAAGAAATCTAACTTCTCTATCAGTTCACCTTCTTAAAAGAAAGACTGAAATTACGTCGTTCAGCTGTCATCAGCTGGACTGTTTTGCCTTCATGCAAATGGCACTTGCAGTTCCACAATTAAGCAGTGAAACAATGAGGCCACTGGGAGGGGGCTGACGGACTGTGCGCGCTGTACCCTGAAGTGATGACAGTGCAGCATGGACCACCTGGACATTCTCTTCACTACAAGAAGGACATTGAGGTGCTGGAGCATGTCCAGAGAAGGGCAACAAAGCTGGTGAAGGGTCTGGAGCACAAGTCTTATGAGGAGCGGCTGAGGGAACTGGGGTTGTTTAGTCTGGAGAAGAGGAGGCTGAGGGGAGACCTTATCACTCTCTACAACTACCTGAAAGGAGGTCGTGGTGAGGCGGGTGTTGGTCTCTTCTCCCAAGCAACAAGTGATAGGACAAGAGGAAATGGCCTCATATTGCTCCAGGGGAGGGTTAGGTTGCATAGTAGGAAAAATTTCTTCACCGAAAGGGTGGTCAGACATTGGAACAGGCTCCCCAGAGAGGTGGTGGAGTCACCGTCCCCGGAGGTGTTCAAGAAGCGTGTAGACATGGCACTTTGGGACGTGGTCTAGTAGACATGGTGGTATTGGGTTGATGGTTGGACTTGATGATCCTAGAGGTCTCTTCCAACCTTAAAGATTCTAATAATTCTAATAATTCTAATTGGACAGTCAACTTCTCAAAGGAATTTCAGTTCCAGAAAGGACTTGGATCCAGCAGTTCTCAGATCTCAGTGAGTATGAGCTTCATTTCTCAGAAACACATTCTAGGATAAAATTACTGCTTCTCTAGCCTTACAAGAGAGAGTATTTCATAGAAAGTTAAGATTTTAAATTGGGGTGTGTGGGGGTGTGTGTGGGTGTGTGTATGGGGGTGCGTGTGGGTGTGAATACACTAATATTAAGGGACTATCACCAGAAAGTCTTCCACAGTCATAGACGATGCCTATTCTGTGTCTTGAGTCTGCCCGGAATGCCATCAGGAGTGGAAATGGATGTTTCCACAGAAGACAACTCAATGCTAAAGTAATAGAATAATAGAATCATAGATCATCATGCACTGGGTTGGAAGGGACGATTACTGTAGTTAGTGTCTGGGTCCCTATCTTAATCATGGTGTCCTCATATGCGGCTTGGGTCTCTGTCTCAACCATCGTGTTCTTTGATGTAGTTTGGATCCCTGGCTCAATCAAGGCATTCTCAGCTGTGTTTTGGTCCCTGTCTTAATCACGGTCCTCTGATAGAACTGAATTGTAGCTTGACAGGCACAGGCCAAGCCTCAATGCAGTGCTAAAAGCTGCTGGTTTTCACTGGGGTAGGCAAGGCATCCTTTTATTAGGTGGCATGTCAATTTACCAGGAATGCTACCTTGTTCAAGTGTAAAATCCCAGACTATGGGAGGTGATGACTGTCCTTGGCATTTGCCCAAATCCTTCCACACACCCTGCCACCCAGGGACCGGCCACCTCTCAGGGCACGTTTCACTGTTGCCGCACCCAAAAGTTGTCTCTTGTTATGCCAGCATGACACCAGATTCCGCAAACCCCACAATAAGTCAGCAGTGTTACTTAGTAGAGCTGTTACTTAAACAGCTCAAGGGTGAACAGGGTCCTCGAAGCCTGCACAACAAAACAACCCAGGTGGGAAAAGGCAGGTGTACTCCCTCATCCTCTCCACAAGACAGCTCCCCAGCACAGTAAGGGCCTCAATGCCAGGGCAAAGCACATAGCTTTTGCTTCTATTAGCCTGCTCCAAGTTCAGCCAAATAAAGAGATAAGCAGTGCAGCAAGCAAACTCCCTGACCCACACAAAGGCCTGCCAGTTAGAAACTACTACAGCCATAGCACACTCAATTCAAAACTGCCGTTGTCTCGAGCCCCATGTCGAAGGCGAAAGACTGGAGTGAGTTGCCCTTGTCTGGCCTCCCGGTGCCCATCGTGACACTCTCTCACTCCCCCTACTCAGTGGGAAATAAGACTAAAAAGTCATGGGTTGAGATAAAGGCAGTTTCATGAATAAAAGCAAAGGTTGCATGCAGAAGCAAAGCAAAAAGATTTATTCGCTACTTGCCATCGGCAAACGATTTTCAGCCCCTTCCTGCACAACAGGGCCAGAGTACGTGTAGTGGTGCCTTCAGAAGACAAACGTCCTGAAAACAAATGCCCCCCTCCCCTTTCTCCTGCATTTTATTGCTGAGCCTGACATCATATGGTATGGAATATGCCTTTGGTCAGTCTGGGTCTGCTGTCCTGGTTATGTCCCCTCCCAACCTCTTGCCCACAGCCAGCCTACTGGCCTTTAGGAGGTGGGGTTGGAGAGACACCTTTGCTGCTGTGCAAGCACTGCTCAGCAATAGCCAAAACTTTGCTGGTGCATCAACACCATTCTAGCTACAAATATGAAGCAAAGCACTATGAGGGCTGCTGTGGGGGCAGCTAACTCCATCCCAAACAGACCCAATACCTGTGTTACAGCAAAATCAAATGTAGCATGCAATTCAAACCAAGACAGTTGCTGCTAAAGACATCTATCGTATAGCCCTACCCCTGTGACAGTTAATGTTTATCCAAACAATGTGCTCTTCTTCTGTTAATTAAGATGAGATTGCCAAAAGGCAGAAGCGTAACTGATATACTGCTAGTTTTACCAAAAAACCTTGAAGAATTGCTGAGGATTGCCAAAGAAGTAGAAAACTAGGGGAAAGGTAATTCCAACGGGGGGAGACCCCAACCACCGACTTCACGGACCACCCACCCTAATTACACCACCGACTCAAAAGAAAGAACTACTAGGCATGCGAACTAATTTACACAGGAGGCTAAGGTTCATTAACCAATCATATAATGATAAATAATACATATGTAGTAGAAACATGAATATGTTAATATTAAGTGTGTAAATGACTGTTGATTTGTAGAGTCGGTGTGCTGGCTTGGGGCAGTCACCCATATCTGTGCGAATACGCAATAAAATACCTCTGCTCTGTGTGTTTATTGGCGTATCGCACACTAGGTAAACAACCCCCCAGTTTTGGGACAACACCTGTGTGCTCACATTTGAGTAAGCGTTTGTGTTGGTGGAGGTACACTGTGTGTGTTTTCACCTATGTATATGTGTGAGAGATGTGCACACACATCTATGTGCACATGCTTGGGGCAATACATGAAGGTGTGTCCAAATAACCACGTATATATGCGCACTCTTTGTGTGTGCATGTGAGCACGTTTTTACATGCACTTTGGTGTATGTGGTTGTGAAATTCCTTTCATTTGCTTATAAGTCAATAGGTGAGGTCAGGATGAAGACAAAGGGTCCAAGTGAAACCTTCAGTGAAACTGTGGTCTGACTCGGACATCCCACAGGGGCAAGATGCTGTGACTGTCCCGGTTCGCCCATGCCTGCTGCACCATTTCTAATGGATGTTATCTGGATAACAGCCCCTCTGCTTGCAGACCTCTTTGCTAAGAAGCAGGAGTGGTGACACTTGGGAATTGGACCCTCCCCTTCCTCCATCCCAGCCCAGGAGACAGGAGCAAAAGAAGGACATGTGGGGAAAAACTGAGACGACTCCTTCAGCTCAGAACAACATAACAGACCACCTGGAGAGTACCCAGTAAGAGTAAACAAGCACTCCACCAGCCCTGTCCTGGGACAGCTGAGTGGTCTTGGCCTCCAGAGATGGCAGGCATCCCAGTCTAAGAGCTCAGGGGCTAGATACGGCGTCCCCTGATTTCCTGGGGATGACAATGAGCAGGGTGAGATTCTCCCTCCCGATGCTTTTCTGCAGCCCAAAGCCAATGCCTGAGACTCTTGCAGAGGTGGAAGGGGGCATGGGGACAGTTGGACCCGTGCACGTGTGGGGGATAGGGAGGGAAGAGAGGGCCCTGCTGCTGTGGTATCCTCTATTTCCCATCAGCAAGCACGACTGTGCAATAACTACAGATGTGGAAAGTCTGTCTGGAAGAAGGGAAGCAAGTCACCAAGAGGAATAGCCCAAGGAGAAGCACAAAAGAGGACTTCCTTCCCAAAAGGGGCCAACATTTCACCATCTCCTAAAGTGTCCTTTCTTCCACTGCCAGAAGTCCCCGAGGGGAAAAGGGTATTTTCCTCATCCACCCGGGGAATAGCAGCAGGCTTTGGGGTGTGTGGCCTTCAATTAGATGTCCATTTTCCCCCAGGGTCCAGTTACTGAGACTCAAACTGAGATTTCAAGATCTTGGTGGCTGAAAACAAAAGCAGTCGTCAACTCCTTTGGCTCTCCCTGTGCTACCTACAGGGACCATTCTTCCTCTCTCAGGACAGCAACATCAGGACCTCCGTCCCTTGGTCTCAGACCCTGCCTGACTCAGAACCAAGTCAATGAGCTGCTGAGTGTACTTGGCATTGGCTTGATCATGAGAGGCCTGTGTCCAGTCGCAAACATTAATGACACTCCATCAGAAGCATCTGCTCAGGGATGGCCTGGCGGGCAGGATTCCTCAGTCCGTCTCCCTGTACATAAAGTTAATC
The DNA here is from genome assembly GCF_028858705.1 of Grus americana. Classification (NCBI taxonomy): domain Eukaryota; kingdom Metazoa; phylum Chordata; class Aves; order Gruiformes; family Gruidae; genus Grus; species Grus americana. The sequence goes on along the minus strand of NC_072873.1, from coordinate 7,431,132 downwards.
CCACTCCTTCAGTCTCCTTAGCACTGGGGAGAGGGGACATATCCTGGCCTGGAGGAAGATGCAAAGGTGTTTACCAGCAGAGCTGAAAGACTCCAATTATTATTATGTTGAATTAAACTAAGATTCCATGCTAGTGTGAACCTGTCCTTGCTGAGGCTTGAAATTTGCTGGGGCAGAGTGTGAAATTTGGAGAGGCAGGAAAGGGAGGGCTCAGGAGACAGCCTGTGCACTTGGCAGATCTCTGCCGGGTCAGTGCCATCACCGTTCAGCTGCTCCTTCTGGCCTGGGGAACCTGCTGCTCTGTGATGCTCATGGCCAGAGCAGTGGAGAGCGCCCCTGCGTTGGGCGGCACGCTCCCTCATGATGAGTGGCACACAAGGACACTCAAATACCCGTGATCATGCAGATCTATGTGGAGTCATGCACAATTTTGCGCACCCACATGCATTCACAGAGATCCATATGCGCAAGTGTCCACACAAGAAGCACACATGCATTAACAGAAGTTAACTGTGGACTTAAATGAGGGGATGCTGGATCTCACCCCAGCAGGGAAGGTCTGGAGCACCTCGAGGTAGAATAAAGCTCCGGACACATCAATGCAATAGGACTCCCAGAGACTTCCGAGACCGGGCAGGAGGACAAACAGGCTGGCAGTATTCTCAGATATTCTCAAATCAAATCCCAGCAACACCGCCCACTCACCTGAGGAAGTGACAACAAATGCCTGTCTGGCAAGCTGGGAGGGAGCAAGTTGGGAGGAAGGGATGGAGGAAGAAACAAGGGTATAACATGCCCTCTCACACAGAAGCCTTTGGGTGTCTGGCTGAGGATTGTGCAGATGCAAGTAGTTAGGTCCAGGCCACAATCACCTGGGGATGGGACCTTTCTGGCACTTTGGTCCACATCTTCTGCCTGTGTATTAACACACTCCTGTCCTTGAAATCCTTGTGCTTGTCATTCTAGCACACCGTGGGGGCTGTGGTCTCTCCAACTTGTCCAGCTGCTACTGCAGCAGAAGGTGCTTCCCCTCCTAAAGCTGCTAGCGAAGGCTCTGTCACGTGGTGACCCCTCACCATTCCCAGAGGAAAGGTAGAGTGGGAGATACTGAGTAGACCCCATTCAGGACCTGTCCCTTGGAGCTAAGGAAGGTTTCTCCAGAGCCAATGGCCATGAGGCCCTGCCTTGCTTTGTCCCTCCTGAGAAATGTCTTTGCAGCCTCAGAATATGTCCTGCAGGTGTGGACCCTGACCAGTGCTGGGCTCTGGTGAGGAGCCTGGGGCCCACAGGAGGCCCTTAGAGGGCAGCATCCCTACAGGCTCTTGTGGTCCTCTTGCTCTGCTGGGGAGGTGGCTCGGACAGAAGGTGGTGGTTAAGGATGGCACATTTTCCTGTACTGTGGGAAGAGGGAAGCGAAAGAGTTGCATCGCAGGAAGAGAGGATGGGGTGTTGCCTACATGTCCCAAGGGTGGCCAGAGGCTTACCAAATTATTGTTTTCACCAACAGAAGCCATTAGAGGATGTAATCTACCTGAGGAAGGGAAGGCCCTGAACTGCTTGCAGGAGACTGCTGAGCATGCTGACACGCATCCACTCAAAGTCCTGCTTGAAGATCTCTGCAGCAGGAATTAAACCCGTGCTCTGACCCAGCACACCTTGCAGCCCCTCACAGACAAAGCTGAAGGGGGGAGAAAGGAAAAACTGTTGAGAGGACGGGTAACCACAGATGTGAAGTGACGTGCTGATAATGCTGATAAAAAATTTCCACCTGCTAATTCACCATTTTTTGCCTGTTGAAGAGAGTATATTCGTCAGTAATTAATGCTGGAAGTAACTTCATCAGCTCAACTTCATTTCTATTTCTTCACCTCAGCATTTGCAGCTTGTGGGAAGTCAGGCTTGTCCCACACTCACAACCCACTGCTGCAGCATGGGTTCCTGCACAGAGGCTCTGGCTTGTTCCAGACCCACATGTTTACAGTCACCAGGGAGCTGCGAGGTTTCATGTATTCATTTGTGCGTTTATGTTTTGCAAACATGAGGAATTCTTGAGTCTTTGTCAAGAGGAGCAGTTCTACAGGTCTTATATTTTTTCCTTACATGCAGACAGATGTGGTCTGGCTGAATGTCTGGAGCTGACCTGGCACCTTCAACTCCAATGCTGTCCCAGCCAGATGATAACCAGGGTCAGCCCTCTCTCCCTAGCTAGCACAAAGTCCACGGCCCACACCTTGGAGCATGGGTAGCTGCACCAGCATAGGAGCAAAGCCAGCTATTCCTGGGAGAACTGACAAGATGGCACTTGGAGCCTTCCCTCCTCTTTCCAACCACACGCTCTGAGTTTGCCACAAAAGGTTTTGAACTATGGCAAAGAGGCAACGTGGGTTTGCGTTATTAGCTCTTCCCAATGAGATGATTCACCTTGCAAGGACGTAGCCAGGTAAGCAATTCGGAAATTAATGCACTCTGAAATTACCATGTCCATAATGAGTTGCCATAGGACCCTGAGATTTTGTGACAGGGAATGTTTGTCAGAGCTCTGTAAGGTCACCTTTACTTTGACTTGTTGCTCAGGCAAAGCAGAGTCAGACCTTCATTTGGGATAAACTGGTTATCATCGTTTATGACAGTGGGGGTGTTTTGGCCCTCTGATGCCAACAGAGACAATGGATTTACCCTGCCACTGCTTGGACTCCCTGTTTTTGTCTGGGCAGTCATTTTCTTTAGGCATGACAAAGATGTGCCAAAGCAGAATAAGACATTGCTTTCTATAGAATTGCAGACTGTCTACATTCCTGAGAGCTGGAGGAGGAGGGAACTGCACGTTGTGGATCCAGCTCTGATGTTTGATCACATGTCCGGGCAAAGCCTAGAATGCCACAGTCTAGAGAACACTGGAGGACTGCAGTTTGACCTTTTGGGTTTTCGGTAGGGACGGGTGGCTGTTGAGCTCCACTTCAAAGGGGTGGACTTGATCGTCCATGTCTGGAGGAAAGGTGTGTCCCAGTGGTTAGAGCAAGCACTGCTGGGAGTCATAGTGCCTTGGTCAAATTGTCAAGTCTCACAAGGAAGGGTGAGGCCAATTGCTTATAGACCCCCACACTCCCATTCCTCTCTGCTTTCCTGAAGTGTGTGGTCCAACACTTAGAGAAGCAGAGCTTGAAAGTGAAGACTTCTATGTTGCCTTCCCTTATTCAGGGTCAGGCAAGCAGTGTCCTACAATAAGAAGAGGACAGACATTCAGGCCCAAGAATAGTTCCATGGGAAGACTGAATCCCTTACCCGGTGTGGAAGAAGTCACCTCCCATCAATTGCTCCATAGGCAGAGCTCACTGACACTTTCAAAGATCATCCAGTTACTCCAGCACAACTCAAGCCTACCACAGAGCATGTCTGCCTCTCAGGGGCAAACAAGTCACTAACCACAGAACCCACAGTACCTCAAGAAAGCAAAAAGCTCCTGACCCCACAGGAAATTATGTCTCCTGAGTCAAGCCTTAGGGGCAGAAATCTTCTGGTAACCAGTCTCCCCCTTCCTGCCCTGGGATCTGGACAGGAGGAACAAGTGACCAGGAATTTTCTCTGCTCTTAAGGGGTCAGCCATTGAAGAAGATGAGTCATCCACGGCAGGAGGTAACACAAGAAACTTGCCCATGGCCATGTGGAAGATGGTCCTGGAGCTCCCTACAGCCACAATGTTTTTCCAGCTCTGGCCCCATAGGCGGCCAAAGAGACACAAAAGGCATGAGCATGTTGACTGAGCTCGTGTCTTCTGTCTGCACTTCTCAGTGACTGCTCGGTCTTGCAAAAGTCTTCCTTTAAAACCTCAAGTTTGCTTAAATTTGCTTTACGGGCCACCCGGGAGGTTATGAACATAAAGGCACAGGGAAAGACTTTTCCCATGAACAGAACCAGAATCAGATGTACAAGGGACAGAAAAATGCATTCTAGCATTAGCTAGTAGTGCCCACGTATTGTGACATAGTCACTATTATGTCTCTCAAGTTCCCTTTTCTCATGAAACCCTGAACCCTCCCTCACGCATCTTTGAGTTTTTACTAGGCATGAACAGAACGAGAATCATTCTCCTACTGGGACCCAGACCACAATTTTCTTACCCTGTTTTTGTCTGCAAATGAACCTACTCATTCACCTTCCAGTTTCCTACAGACATAGACCACCTCTTTTCTCCAGGTTCCTCATTGTCTTTGCCTAACTCTGATTCTCCTGTCTCTCCTTCTGAACCAACCCACTCCCGCCTTGGCACAAAGACTGAGCTTTGTGTGTCACCTTGTTATAAATGAGACCATACAAATATCTTGGTCTAGCCAATTATTTTATTAATCAAGTAAGCAGGCACAAGCAAAACAGCGCTGGGCGGCTGGGGAGTCTCCGCTCCGCCACAGCCCGCAACTCCCCTTTCCAGAGTCTCTGTTTTATAGCATTCAAATTCCGGCTTGTTGGGGCTTGTTAAGTTGTCTGAGGCTGCGCAGTCCGTTGCTGAGGAGGGGGTCGTTACCTCTTCTGGTGATCATGCGTTGTGCTCGTGTTCAGGTGGGGGGAGTGAAGTGCGAGACAGGATGTGTTGTGGTGGGGTATTTCTCACGGTCTTCTGTTTTCACAAGGATGTTTACCCGATACCCCCTTCCCCACTTTCTACTTTCTTAATCCTCCCTCCATGACAAGGCCGTAAATTGCGAAACCTTATCTCCTTAGCTGATTATTTATTTTACAGACAATGAACAAATCCTCTGTAATTCATCACAACCTCAGAAGACCTCACTGCAAACTCTTGCATGTTTACTCCTTCAGGAAAGAAAATCCAGCTAATTACTCCTTTTGGTCACCATGGCTGCTTTGGTTGTCTTCCAGCACAGCTGCTCTCCAGGGCCACCAAAGAGAAATGGCCCAAAGCACGGTGCACAGAGGAAGAAAACAGTCCACAGATACAGGAATCTACCAGGACTTAATGAACAGACGGGCTCCACTTTCTGCCACACTGGTCATTCTCCAGTACTGGAGAGGAGATACTACAAGGAGTAGAACAGCTCACAGTGGTGAAGGGGGTGCAGGGTGTGAGAGGGAGAGGTTAAACAGAGTATCTTCTCCTTTGTGTAGCTGATGCCTGATGCTAACAGTCTCAGCGTGTCTTTTCTGCTCAGTTGGCCTTCAGCTCCCGGCAAGCAGGCTTTCTTTCTGTTGGCCTTCCTGACATCTAGACATGATGTCATTCTGTGGTCCAAAAGTCATCAATCATTTCCTCTGTGATAAAGATTCCTGCCTAGCCCTCTCCTGCACTGACACAGCACTCTATCTCACTTGCATGATACAGCTCTCTCTATCTCACTTGTCTGGTACAGCTCCAACATGCTCCTTGATATCAAACTGTCAGTGCAGAACTGACAGAAAGAAAGAGAGAAAGAAAGAGAGAAAGAAAGAGAGAAAGAGAGAGAAAGAGAGAGAGAAAGAGAGAAAGAGAGAAAGAGAGAGAGAAAGAGAGAAAGAGAGAAAGAGAAAGAGAGAGAGAGAGAAAGAGAGAGAGAAAGAGAGAGAGAGAGAAAGAGAGAGAGAGAAAGAGAGAGAGAGAGAGAGAGAGAAAGAAAGAAAGAAAGAAAGAAAGAAAGAAAGAAAGAAAGAAAGAAAGAAAGAAAGAAAGAAAGAAAGGAAGAAAAGTCGGATTTACAAACTCAGAAACAAGAAAGTGAAGCGAAAAGTCCAGGGAGGATTTCCCAGAAGAAGTAAGGTAGTTTTTCAAAGTGCCTCGGTGTGAGCAAGCATATTAATTCCCTCCGAACTTCTGCCCATTAGCAGTCCATCATTCAACTATTCCATTGGCTTGGCTGTAGAAACACTTCAATGCATTTGGCAAAGTCACCAAAAAAAAAAAAAGGAATTTCTCTCTCCAAATGTAGACCCCTGAAATGGAAAATGGGTAACAAGTCATTCTTTACACTCAATGGAAGGAGATTAGCTCTTCAAAAGAGCAGTTGATTTCAACCTCCTTAGGAATTTTATTTCAGAACAAGAGGAATCATGCTTTCAAAGTTCTTCCCTCTGCACAGGGATGATCAAACGAGTCCATGTGAGCATGTCAGGTGGAGACATCACCATGGCAGTTGGGGGAAAAAAACCCAAACCACTATAGCTTTCATTTCACCTAACCATAGAGGTCTCCAGGTGAGACACTTGAGTCAGAACTGATTGTGTGCTCCTCCCCTCTAGAAGCAGCAGTACTTCTGGAGATGACTCATGTATGTCCTCTGTACATGTGTTCTGACATGGGAGAAATTTCTCTCTAAACGTACCGATTTTCATGCACATGTGCTGATTCGTGCGTGTTCTGAAGACTCCAGGGCATCTACATATCAGCAGCAATGTGGGGCAATTGAACCAAGCCTCCAAGGCAAATTCTGTCCTTTGTGTTCTTGCTTCTTGCAGAGAACATCTGTAAAAGTTGATCTTACCTTCTCAGGGTAGGAAGGTAAGGGAGGACTAATAGAGTAGTGCAGGCTGTCTTAAAGGAACTGGGTAATGCTTACTGGGCAACAGACTCAAATCGATAGACAGACTCCACTTGCGGAGTCAGTAACTTTTAGCTGAGCATCCATATGTCCTGCTGGGGTCTGCCCTGCTGTAATTTTTCTTGGTCTCACATTCAGCACCTCCTTTCCCCAAGCTGGCTCCTGGTCTGGCTCCAGGCTGCCAGGAAGCCAGCTGGGTCACCATGGACAGGGCTCCAGGCACTTGGATATGAGATCTGCAGCGGGGCCCATGTACCTGTGCCCAAGGACGTGGCAATGACCAACCTCATCAGCTCTGCTGTCCTTGATGGTAGTTGTGGAAAAGCTTTAGAAAGCCTGCTGAGGTTGGACCATACCCGCGCTGGGGTGTCTGTAACTGCTTCCTTTGCTGGGTGGGATGATGTTTCATTTGGGGGTGAATTCTACCTATTGAGTGTTAGAGCCCTCTTCAGCCCCGGAGAGCAACCAAAAGCAGGACCTCAGACGTCTAAGGGGCCTGAGGCACAGATGAGTGCAGGACACTGAGGGCTGCAGACAATTCCGCATCAGTTTAATCGGTAGTCCCCTGACATAACCTGGGTTATGCAAGGCCCTGCTTAGGGCTGGCAGTGAGGACCCAGGACCTCTAGGAGAGGCAGGTTGACCTGGCCCAGCAGCGTAATGCCAACGGGGTACCCTAGGCCCTCTAAAGTGAACTGGATATCCTTCCTGAGACACAGGCCCAAATCCATAGGACGTGATCCAGAAGGAAAGTCAGCACCCTCCAGCTGAGCATCCACATGCAGTACTAGGGTGGGATTGCCTGAACACGAGACCCTGGAAGCAGTTCTATTGCCCATGGACTGTTTGAGGCATCCATATGGGGCAGAGAGCTACAACACAAGAGTTGGAGGCAACTCTGCCCCTCTTGGATTGCCAGTGGGAGGCCAAAGAGGCCCGCTAGGCAGTGGAAACGCTCTAGTGCACAGGTGACAGTCTCCCTCCTTCAGCCACTACTAACCAGATGAGGATCACACATGTGGAGTCCGGACGTGGGCATCTCCATGCTGGTGCTCACAGTTCAGAGTGTGAACTCTCAGCAGAAACTCACCCTTCACTTTGAGATTCATTTCACCTGTCCTGAAGAGCCAGAGAACAAAAATCCATTTGCACTGGGGCCACCCTTTCCTGTCTTGCCAGGAAGTGGAGAGACAAACCAGTTAAGGCACTTTGGACTTCTCATTCTGAAAAGATGATTCAAAGCTATGGGGACATATGGGCAGCTCAGCTCCTTTCAACCCTGATGGGTCTAGCCCCTAGGCACCAGAGTGAGGTTTGGTCCGGTCCTCTGAGCACAGAGACTGGCACCCCCAAAGGTGACTTATCCCATCCCACCTTGCAGATCACCATGAATTGGAGACAGTGCCTGCTGCTTGTTTCTTTTTCTCCCCACTGAGCATTGGTAGACACGGGAAAGATGGCTGTCACGAGCCACAGCTGCCTCATTCTGAAGGAGTCATTTCCAATGTAGTCTTCTGTTGGGGGAGATCTGAATCCCCTTCCTGGGGTCTCCCTTGTCTTTGCTGCAGTGTTTACAGAAGTCATTGCTTATTATTCTGCCTCAGATTTGCTCTCCCTCAGAGCAGGCTGAATTACCACAGAGGTCTGGGGAGGGGTAGCCCTTGCTGGAGTTGTTGACACACTTTCCACCAGCTCACTATCCCCAGGGACTAGTTACACAGAGCTCGCTCCCTGTAGTCCCAAGGAGAGAGGAGATGCAGCAGGACCCTTCAGGATCCTGATTCCTTCTGTAAGCCGTGGGAGACTTTGGAGAGCAGGTACATTCAGGTGCTGTTGATAACTCACAGCAGAAACTGCTGGAAGCAGAGGACAGGAGTGTAGCTGCCTGTGTGGAAGGAGTTGAGGTCTGGAGAGATAAGAAGGAAGGGAAGGAAGTGCACAGGAAGAAATTGAGAGTAAGAGCTAGTCCCTGGGTTTTGTTCAAAGGTACCATCAGAGAAGTCAGTTCTTCATGCCGAGGGTTACAGGTAGACACAGTATTTGCACAGGCAAATTTAGTGTTGTTACTTAGCTCATGGGAGTTTGCGTGGTGTCAGTTATACAAGACCTGTGCCTCTGTCTTGTCCTTTCCTAGGTGACTTCCAGGGCTCACTCCTTCCTCCAGATATTGCCTCTGTGTCCTTACCATTGCTGAGCTCTCGGGCAGTGAGGCTGTTACTGCTCAGTTGGAGCCGTGCTGCTGCTGTGCAGAAGCCAGCCTGGGGGCACTGCCATACCTCAGCTGAGCTGTAGGTGTGTGGGTTCAGGGTGCTTGCACATGTCAGTTCATCTCTCACACTGAAATTCCACTTTTTCTTTACCTTTACCTTTATCATCTTTATCATCTTTATGTCTCTCTCTATCTTACTTTTGTCTCAGGGATCAGTTTCTCATCTTCAGCTTTCTCACATTAGACTGCACGCTACTCTCCAGGTACAGCACTTATTTTGGGGCCCTCTCTCAAGAGGACTACCTCACAGAGCAGCTCTTCCCAGCCCAGGAGAGAGCTGTCATGCAGTTGGTGTGATTCCCCTTCCCCTTTTTACTTACAGACAACAGGAAAACTCTCAGGGGGGTGTGAACATCCAACATCAACAAGAGCTCTATCTTGCAGCTCACCTACCTGGCGAGTGGGAAGAAGAAAGATCTACAACACAGCATGCAGAGAGGAAAATGGGTCAGCCAGACACTGCTGATGGAGTTCCTCTTGCTGGGACTGGGGGATGCCCGTGAGCTCCAGACACCTCTCTTTCTCCTCTGTCTGGCCACATACACAGTGACCATGGTTGGGAAGATCCTCATCATTGTGCTGGTGGTCAGAGACCCACATCTCCACACACCCATGCACTTCTTCCTGATGAATCTGTCTGGCCTGGAGACCTGCTACAACTCCACCATCCCGCCCAGGCTGCTAGCCAGCTTCCTCACTGGAGACACGACCATCTTTGTGCAGGGATGTATGGCTAGTTTTTCTTCTCCCCTGCTCCCACCTTTTCCCCTGAGCAGACCAGAAGACTTGCCACAGAAGGAAGGAGGACTCGGAGGCCCAGGCTTGAATGCAGCACAACTTTAATGAGTCTAAAGAAGAGAAGGAGGTGGCTCACTGGGAGCACCAGGGTCAGCCACTAAGAAGCAGAAGAGCTCTTGCAGGGTGTTGTCCGTCGGCCTGCCCTGCAGAGGGAGAGACGCCAACAGGTCCCCGCCAGGCTAGTGTTGAGAGACAGCAACAGGAAAGGAAAGAGAGAGAGGAGAGTGGAAGAAGGAAACAATGGCCCAAAGCTCTACATAGAATGCCCTGAATCTCTGCCTCCTCTCCAGCAGCATGTTCTGAGGTCTTGGGAGGATCTTGACAGGGGAAGCTGCCAGCAGATTTAGCAGGGTTGACACCTGTTGCCACAGTAGCGGCTGGTGATGCAGGAGAGGTCACAGCACCCAGAGGTGATGGGCACTCCGTCACGGCTGAGGATGCTGCCAACAGCAGCGGAGGTGGAGGAGCCCACAACGGTGTTCTGTGGGAAGGAGCTGAGGATGGGGCCGGGCAGGGTCACCACCACGGGGGAGGGCTCAATGACGACTATGGAGTTCTGGCACTGCCTGACACAGGGCTCATTGCAGCTGTTGGCCAGCGGGGTTGGGCCGCAGGGCTGGCAGGGCTGGCACTGGTTGTAGCAGGACATTTCTCTGGGCCAGAGGTACACCTGGGAGAGAGGGTAGAGACTAATCAGAGCACAGGTACATGTGAGGAGCAGTTTGTCGCGAGTCCAACACCCCACTGTGAGCATGTGAAAGGCGCCTGCAGTGAGGGAAAAGGGTTTCTTGGCCTCATCCGGACATGGTACTGCCAAGTGCCACCAGCCCCAAGGTGGCTGATGACTATCTCTTAAAAGAAGAGCCTCCTCAGGCAAGTCCCAGACACTCGCTGTTGCCCTTCTCCCCCCTCCCATGACAAGCAGTGCCACAACCCAGCACAGGATGGAGGAGCACGCATCTGCATGACCAGAAAAAGGGCGTGGGGAAAGGGCTTCAGACTCACCTGCTTCCCAAGGAGAAGGAGACAAGAGAAGTGGATGAGAGAGCGAGGAGTCGCACTGGCTTTTATGGTGGCCCTGACCTGCCCCAGGCCCAGAGGCAGCTTCTACGGAAGTGGCAATCTTCTAAGGTGCTCGTGACGAACAGAAATCATCTCAGCTAATGACATGGGCTGGGTGGTTGTTTTCCCCAACACTACCTATTCATTTCCTGGCTCTTGCCATACCCATTCCCTCACAGAGGCGGCTTCTGAGTGCTGGGATTGAGAGGCCCCAGGATTTCCGGGGCAAGAATGTGTCAGTGCCGGCAAAAGACTCAGCTCAGGTGCTGGATAGGTGCAGGGCAGGCAAGTGATGTTGGCCTGGGGCACACTCGTGGGGTTGCCTGTGGCTGCATTGACAGGAAGGGGCCCAGCTGCTCCCAGCCCTGCAATTCCTGGCTGGTCGCCCAAGGGCTTTCCTTGTGTGAGGACATGCTGTGTCTTTCTCTTTCCCTCCCTCAAACACAGCTGGGGCAGAGGAAGCAGCAGTCCACCATGTGCTTCCATTGAGAACACGTACCCTGGGGTACAACACTAACATTTCAGTAGCTTGCTTCAAAACAGCATATGCACACCTAGAGCTATATAATCTCTCAGATGCCCTGCAAGACCATTGTCTTTATCTTGACACGGTCTCTCTGATATCTGTGAGGCATCCAGGGGACTGGGACACCTCTGCTCAGTGAGTTGATGGGCTAGTGTCTGCCAGATGAGCACATCGTGCAGTTTGCATCATCAGGCCCTAAATCCTACAGCTTCTTGCAGTCTAGAGAAAAGTGTAATTTAGAAGTTAAAGGCACTGCTCTAAATGCAACAAGCAGAGGGAAGATCAATTTTGAGGCACTGAGGGATCGATCTGTGTGACAGATGTCATCTACCTGGACTTGTGCAAAGCATTTGACACTGTCCCACATGACTTCCTTGTCTCTAAATTGGAGAGACATGGATTCCACAGATGGACCACTCGGTGGATAAGGAATTGGCTGGATGGTCGCACTCAAAGAGTTGTGGTCAACAGCTCAATGTCCAAGTGGAGATCAGTGACAAATGGTGTTCCTCAGGGGTCGGTACTGGGACTGGCGCTGTTTAACATCTTTGTCGATGACATGGACAGTTGGATCGAGTGCACTCTCAGCAGATTTGCCAGCAACACCAAGCTGTGTGGTGTTGTCGACATGCTGGAGGGAAGGGATTCCATCCAGAACAACCTTGACAGGCTTGAGAGATGGGCTTATGAGAACCACATGAAGTTTAACAAGGCCAAGTGCAAGGTCCTGCACATGGGTTGGCACAATCCAAAGCATAACAGCAGGCTGGGCGGAGAATAGATTGAGAGCAGCCCTGAGGAGAAGGACTAGGGGGTGTTGACTTTCAAAAGCTCAACAGGAGCTGGCAGTGTGCACTAGCACCCCAGAAAGCCAACTGTATCCTGGGCTGCATCAAAAACAGCGTGACAAGCAGGTCAGTAGAGGTGATCCTCCCCCTCCACTCTACTCTTGTGAGACCCCACCTGGAGTACTGCATCCACCTCTAGGGGCCCCAGTACAGGAGAGAGGTTGAGCTGTTGGAGCGAGCCCAGAGGAGGGCCACGAAGCTGATTGGAGGGCTGGAGAACCTGTCCTATGAGGACAGCTGAGAGAGTTGGGATTGTTCAGCCTGGAGAACAGTGGTGGTCAATGGAGCACAAGGGCCACTTCAGCCCCAGGGTTCTGGGAAGGAGCTTGGTGCCTGGGGAAAGACACTCCAATGTGTGCCCTGTGATTGGGCTGGTGTGTGCCTTGTGCCATTCAGGGACATCTCACAGATCTTACTGACCACAGACTCAGGTCCCACTGTCACTGCCATGTCTCAGCAGAGCACCTTTCTGGACCAGATTTGGGCTGAGGCACTTGTAGGACCATAGAGTTCTCAGGCCTGAGGAAAACTACTCTGTATTTGGGGAAGACAGCACAGAGCAGTGTTGCATGTTTGGGCATCAGTCACTGTCCTTGGGCTGTCTTCACCCAAGAGGGTGTTGGGTTCAGAGGGGCAGGGGACTCCAGTGGGTGGTCTGTTGTTTCTGATACTAACACGGCCTTGTGAATATCTCAGCCATCAGCTTGGAAACAGATGGAAAATGCCACATGCTGTACTGGGAAGCTGTCCCTGCTGTCCATGCCCAGGCATGATGACCATGGGCTGTAGCTCAGGTGATGGAGGGGTGGAACCAGTGGAGCAGGGACTATGGGCCATCCCCAAGGCTATTTTACACATTCCCAGTTCCAGCTATCCTTTGGCAACATTTTTTTGACTCTCCTTCCCCAGTCAGTTCCAACCAAAGCAAGAGGACCACTCTTTCCCATGACCTTGTGGGGCTGTGACCTTGTGGGCCTCCCACATGCCCACAGTTCCTCTCTGGGGGACAGCAGTTGTCAAGATTCCTGTTCACATGACGTGCTCCAGGGCCAAAGGGGGTATTTCTGAGAGGAGACGCAGCAAGGCAAGGAGTGAGGGCCATTGGCTGTGGAGTAACTAGGATTGTCTTGCTCAACTTCAGGAGGAAGCGCCCAAAAGAAGACCTGCTGCAGTGTGTCCCTCCCTCTAATGCTTATATAGGAGTGATGAAGGGTCACCTTGTTCCCCCACCTAATTACCCCTCAAAGCAATGTCTTTCTCAACAGTCAGTAGGCAGATGGAATGACCACCTGTGGGATACAGACAAGGTTGCATCAATTTATTACCGAGTTTAAAGAGGGAAATGAGGTCACTGCAAGTGGAGGCCCCCAGTGCGGGGAGGAGCAGGAGCAGCCAAGAATCTGTTTCCCTTTTCCTGTTGACAGAGTTCCCCCAGGACCAACCTGTCGACCTGCCTGGCAAAGGGAGGCAGGCGAGGAGATTACTCCATGCTGGTTTCTGGGGTCCTCACAGCAGGCTTTGAGGGGAGCACAAGACACCAAAGACAAGAGAGGAAAAGGGTGAGGGGAAGAGAGGAAAGGTAGGCATTGGCTGTGTTTTCAGAGAGCCCAGGCTGGCCCCTTCCAGTCTGTCCTTGCCGAGCAAGCCAGAGATGGTCAGCTGCCCTTAAAACAATGCCACAAAGCTTGATCCTCTGCCCAGCATCATGTTCTGAGTTCCTGGGGGTCCTTGTCCGAGGCCATTGCCAGTATCTTTAGCAGGGCAGGCATCTGCGGCCACAGTAGCGGCTGGTGATACAGGAGAGGTCACAGCATCCAGAGGTGATGGGCACTCCGTCACGGCTGAGGATGCTGCCAACAGCAGCGGAGGTGGAGGAGCCCACAACGGTGTTCTGTGGGAAGGAGCTGAGGATGGGGCCGGGCAGGGTCACCACCACGGGGGAGGGCTGGATGACGACGGTGGAGTTCTGGCACTGCCTGACACAGGGCTCATTGCAGCTGTTGGCCAGCGGGGTTGGGCCACAGGGCTGGCAGGGCAGGCAGGGCTGGCACTGGTCGTAGCAGGACATGTCTTGGGGCAGAGGTTCACCTGGGAGAGAGGGTAGGGAGGAAATAAAACATGGGGATGTGTGAGGAGCAGCCTGTCACCACACCATGAGGGAGCCAGAGAACATGCAGGACCAGGAGGTGGAGGCTCGGCAGAGATGTATGAGAGCTTCTTGGCCTCGTCCTGCCAGGGCCCATAAAAGCCACAGAGCTCCTATGCAGCCACTGTTTAGCCCCTGAGTCCAGAAGCCACCTCAGTACAGTCCCAGCTTCCCTCCATGCCTAACCTTCTCCCCACTTCCCTCTCTCGTGACAAGCAGCCCCAACATCTGGCACAGAACAAAGCTGGTGTCACCTGAGAAGCCCACTGAGATGAGACCTCCTTTTAGAGAAATCAGAGAAGGAGAAGGAGCTTCCGACTCACCTGGTTCCCAAGGAGAAGGAGGCAAGAGAAGTGGCTGAGGAAGTGAGGAGTTGGGCTGGCTTTTATCATGGACCTTTACTGCCCCAGGCTGCCAGAGGCATCCCTTGTAGAGGTGATTATTTTCTGACAAGCTCATCTTGAATGCAGATCATCCCAGCAAATGCTGTGGGCTGTGTTCTGGCTTCCTGCACTGCTGTACCTCTTCATGTCCTGCTTTATGCCAGATGCCTCAGTGAAGGCATCTTTTGTGTGACAGGATGAGAGGCCCAAGCATTTCTGGTGCAGAACACGTCAGTGTGGGCAGAGGACTCATCTCACATGCTGGAAGAGTCTAGTAAAGGCAAATTATGTCAGTCCGGATCACTCCTTTGGGGTTCTTTGTGGCCCTGTTGCTGAGAAGCGGCTCAGCTCCTATATTTAACCCTGTCCTGCCTAACAAGATCTCAGGAAACTTCTGCTGGCTGGTGTTGCCTCCTCTTTTCTGCACCAGAAAGAGGGATGTGGGCCCCATGTCTGGGTCCTTGTCCTTCCCCAGAATCCTCTAGCCTTGCCACAGTTGTCCCCAGATGTCCATAGCAGAGTCCACAGTTGTGTTCCTATGTGTATTGTTGTCTTATGTGTTTTTGTGTGCAGTTCTGTTTGAGTGAATTCACATGGGTGAAGAAATTTGTGCATGATTCCATGCTGGTGTGCATGAGTATGTGTGTGTGTGTTTCCCTCTTCATGAGGGATTGTTCTGCTCATGGCAGCAGCACTCTCCACTGCTCTGTCAATGAGCTCCACAGAGCAGCCAGTCAGGAGGAGCCTGAGTGCAGCTGAACTATAGCAGAACAAACCTAGCAGAGAATTGTCTTCAACACAGGCCCTGAAATGCAGCCTTCTGTATCTTCAGTCCTCTTTTTCCTACTCCTCCAAAGCTCACACTATGCTGCTGCTGATTCTAGGCCCCAATAAGGACTGTTTCACATCAGTTTGGAACCTTAGTTTAATTCTGTTTAAACAATATTATGAATGCCTCAGATGGTTGGGAGGTGCCACTCCTTGCTTCTCCAGGCCAGGACACAGCTCTCCCCAGATCTAGGGAGATCAAAAGGATGGGGTTTGCTTTATGGACAGGGATAAAGCCTGGGAAATTCTGTCAACCTCCTTCAGGCTATGCCCAAGTGGATCTGCTTCCAGTGCAGTGTCAGTGCTGTCTGGTGTGAACCATGTCTTATGTCCAAGTCAATGTCAGATGTACCTGTGCAGACCATCAGTCTGGTGCTGTCAGGCAGGGGCTGAGAACCTGTACCAAACAGGTACTGAACTAAAGGAACATAGCACAGAGAAAAGACTAGAGTACTCAATGGATAATTGTCCTCAGTTTTTACTGGTATGATTTCTCCTCAGGCCCATGACATCCCTGAGCTTCCCAGTAGACTCCCTGGGAATGAAGCAGCACCCACAATAGAAGAAAAATTAAGGAGCTTTTACTACCATTTGGACATACATGTGTGCACACATAGAGGTATGTGTACACATTTCCAAAGGAGTCTATGTGCAGACACATGCGCAGTCACCCCGTCATACCAATGTGTATGCACAGATACTCAAACACACATGCTTACACATGCATGCTCCTGCACACATACATTTACATAGATATATGTGTACACTTCTGCACACAAATGATAATACATAAAAGCACACATACCCACACACCTATGTGCACACACGTATACACAGACCAATGTCACGCATGTCCATACCCACCTGCACGAAGGTATGCGCATGTGCTAAAACACATACATACTCATGAACAGGTGTGCCCAAACACACACACAATATTTGTACACAGTCATGCTTGCATGTATATTACTGCAGCGTGGTGAGTTGACCCTGGCTGGACACCAGGTGCCCGCCAAAGCCATTCTATCACTCCTCTTCCTCAACTGGACAGGGAAGGGAAAATATAACAAAAGGCTCGTGGGTTGAGATAAGGACAGGGAGAGATCACGCACCAGATACTGTCACGGGCAAAAGACTTTGGAAAATTAATTTATTTCATTACCAATCAAATCAGACTAGGATAATGAGAAATAAAACCAAATCTTAAAAACACCTTCCCCCTACCAGTCCCTTCTTCCCGGAATTAACTTCACTCCCAATTTCTCTACCTCCTCCCCCCACAGCAGCACAGGCGGACTGGGAATGGGGGCTGCGGTCAGTTCATCACACCTTGTCTCTGCTGCTCCTTCCTCCTCAGGGGGAGGACTCCTCACACTTTTCTGCTGCTCCAGCGTGGAGTCCCTCTCACACGAGACAGTCCTCCATGAACTTCTCCAATGTGAGTCCTTCCCACAGGCTACAGTTCTTCATGAAATGCTCCAGCATGGGTCCCTTCCATGGGGTGCAGTCCTTCAAGACCAGACTGCTCCAGCGTGGGTCTCCCACTGGGTCACAAGTCCTGCCAGCAAATCTGGGCTCCTCTCTCCACAGGTCCGCAGGTCCTGTCAGGAGCTTGCTCCAGCATGGGCTTCCCATGGGGTCACAGCCAGCTTCAGGCATCCACTTGCTCTGACATGGGGTCCTCCATGGGCTGCAGGTGGATATCTTCTCTACCATCATCCTCCATAAGCTGCAGGGGGACAGCCTGCTTTACCACGGTCTTCACCACATGCTGCAGGGGAATCTCTGCTCTGGTGCCTGGAGCACCTCCTCCTCCTCCTTCTTCACTGACCTTGCTGTCTGTAGAGTTGTTCCTCTCATATATTCTCACTCCTCTCTGGCTGCAAATTGCTCCTGGGTTTTTGTTGGGTTTTTTTTTTCCTTCTTAAATACGTTATTACAGAGGCATTACCACCATCACTGATTGGCTTGGCCTTGGCTGATGGTGAGTCTGTCTTGGAGCTGGCTGGCATTGGCTCTGTCAGACACAGGGGAAGTTTCTAGCAGCTTCTCACAGAAGCCACCCCTGTAGACCCCTGCTACCGAAACCTTGCCAGGCAAACCCAATACACCCAGGCACACATCTGTACATGTGAATGCACACGAGTACAGCCAGATGAACAGATATGTGACCATGAACATGCACACATAATACTGAAAACCAGGGTGTCAGACACCAGCTTTCAGCCTCTTGGGATGATTATAGCAAGTCCTTCAGACCCTACAGTTAAGGCAACGAATAAGGCACTGGCCAGCCCCATCAGCTCTAGTGAGCTCAAGGGTTTGACGGTGGTTCAATCAGCTGATTTCCCACTGACAGAGAGAAATCACAGCAGAATCCAAGCTGTCATGGCCTTTGCAGACATTGAACATATCCAAGTCTCAAGTTTGTGTGTGAAGGATAATATAAAACTAGAATATCCCTATTGCTCTAGGCCTCCCAAATACCCCTTTTACAAACAAAAAACAACTAAAAAATCTTACAGCCTTAGAAGCTCGCACTTGTCTTAATGATCTCCTCAAGGGTCTGGGACCAGCCCGCGCAAAGGAGAGCAGCAGTGACACAATCATGTGGCAGCAGAGGGTTGTGCGCCTGGAACAAGCCAGATTCCCCTTGGGCTGCAGACACTGAAGCTGGGACATCAGAAGTGATTTGTAATAGTGATGCTTTCTCTAGACTCACTTTAGGGTAAATACCCTCTCTTCAAAAGGAAGAGAAATGCAGAAACAACATTAATTTACAGAGCAGATGAAAAAAATGGTTTGGCTACCCTATGAATGTTCATGTATTCTTTTTTGATGTTGTTTTCCTTGCTTTAGTTGATGTGGTAGTCTTTTTTCCTTTTGTGTTTTGCATGCAGGTGCAGGTGGTGTAATTGCCTGTAGCGAGTGGGAGCTGCCTGCAGCCTCCTCTGTCACCATGAGCTGGATGAGTTTATCCTGGGGCCGAAGTTCTTACATAGAAAAGAGTTTCTGCACATAATATCGTAAGAGTAAAGATAGTATATTGGATTTACGTTGCAAGGCTTTTGTCATGGGGGGCCTGCAGGAATGGCTTCTGTGAGAAGACACCCAAAGCTGCCCCCATGTCAGACAGAGCCACTTCCAGCTAGCTCCAACACGGACCCACTGCTGGCCAAAGTTGAATGAATCACTGAAGCTGGTGGCACCTCTAGAAAAACATATTTAAGAAAGGGTAAAGAATGCTGTGCAGCAGTTGTGAGAGAGGAGTGAGAAAATGTGAGAGAAACAACTATGCAGACACCAAGATCAGTGAAGAAGGAGGAGGAGGAGATGTTCCAGGTGCCAGAACACAGATTCCCTGCAGCCTGTGGTGAAGACTATGGTGATGCAAGTCGCATCCCTGCAGACTGTGGTGGAGTAGCTATCCACACTGCAGCACATGGAGGACCCCATGATGGAGCAGGTGGATGTGTCCTGAAGGAACCTGCAGCACATGGAGAGCCCACACTGGAGCAGTCTCCTGGCAGGAACTGTGGCCCATGGAGAGGAGCCCCCACTGGAGCAGTTTTTCTGGGAGGAACTGTAGCCCATGGGGAGGAGCCCCCACTGGAGCAGTTTTTCTGGGAGGACCTGTGGCCCATGGGAGACCCACAGTGGAGCAGTCTGTTCTTGAAGGACTGTACCCCACAGGTACAGTCTTGAAGAAATGTAGCCTGTGGAAAGGACCCATGTTGGAGAAGTTCGTGAAGGAACCGTGGATGGGACAGCAGGGGAAGAGTGTGAGGAGGAAGGAGCAGCAGAGAGCAGCATTATGAATGTGTTATGAATCTCTGTGTCCTTATCTTCACCCATGAGTTTTTCATTGTATTTTCTCCCATTATGTGGTTGATGGAGGGCGAATGATAGAGTGGCTCGGTGGATACTAGGCAGCCAGCCTAGATCGACCCACCACAGGCAGTTTAAACAAACATTAGTTGTGAAAGCTCATGTATAATAGCAGTGGTTCTGAGATAAGTTCATAAGCCACAATTCCCTCTTGGTGGAGGGCAGTGGTGTGGGGATTTCTGTTCTTCCACTTGTAGGCTTTTGTCAGGACATCTGGATTTTGATATAGAAAATAGGATATGAAACTGTAGTGGCTGCCAAGAGACATTTCCACCCATCAGAAAGGATGAGATTTACATGTAAAAACATCTCCACCCAGAACAGCAGCCAGTTCCTGAGCATAAATTCTCTGGGGAGACCCATGAAGCAGTCAAGGGCTCTGCACCCACTGCAGCTCTCTTGAGAACTGCACCCAGTACCCTCATCCTTGCTGATCGTCACATTCTCCTGCAAGCTCTGTATCAGAGCAATTTGGTCTCCCTCAGAAACACACTCTTTCTCTGTCCCCATTTCTGTGCTGACTGCCCTTACCTCCCACATGATTAGTTCCAACTTCCAACCTTGATGTATTCAGCAGCTACTCCTTGTAATAGCATGTTCCTGCTACTCCTGCCCATGCGTGCTGGCCATGTCCCCTAGATTGGACAGTGGAGGGGAGATGAAGGTGGAGTAGTGGCTATGGGTCATCCCAAAGGCTCTTCCCTGCATTACTACTCCTGCCATTCTGCAAAGCAAACCATCTTTCAGAGCCCCACATCCACTGCCAACCACCCCAGTGCAGGTCTGGCGACTGCAAGAGGAACACCCTTCCTCAAGAGTTCATGGGGATGCTGACCCCTCAGGGCCTCCTGCCTTTCTGGGCTTTTGTGGGCAGAGACAAGGCAAGGCAAGGCCTGATGGTCACTGGCAGCAGAGCATCCAGGGATGTCTTCCTCAGTTCCAAGTGACAGTGTCCAAAAGAGGAGCCACTGCCAGCTGTCCCAACATCCCATTCCTCTGTGAATGGAGAATGTGCCCTCACCCCCTTCATCCCCAGAGCAACACCCTTCTCCTTTGGCAGTGTGGGGAGTGTCCACAGAGGGAAGGACCACATGGAGGCCAGGCTTGAATGCAGCAGAACTTTAATGAGTCAAAAGAGGGAAACAAAGTCGCTCCAAGTGAAGGAGAGCAGTGCAGGGACCCCTGGAAGCAGTCAAGAGTCTGTGGTCCTTGGCCATGGAGAAGTTCCTGCGTGCTGTCTTTCCGCCTGCCCCATAGCTACAGAGGAGACAGATAGTGCCCACCAGGCTGCTCTTGGTGAGACCTTGCTGCCAAGGGGAACCAAAGCAAACAAGGAAGAGGGAGAGAAAAGCAAAACCCTCCAGCTATAGTGAAATCAACATCCAAAATCTCAATCCTCTGCCCAGCACCATCTTCTGAGTTCCTCAAGGTCTCTCAGTGGGGTGTTTCTAGCATCTTTCTCAGAGGAGGCACCTCCTGCCACCATAGCGTCTGGAAATGCCAGAGAGGTCACAGCACCCAGAGGTGATGGGCACTCCATCACGGCTGAGGATGCTGCCAACAGCAGCAGAGGTGGAGGAGCCCACAACGGTGTTCTGTGGGAAGGAGCTGAGGATGGGGCCGGGCAGGGTCACCACCACGGGGGAGGGCTGGATGACGACAGTGGAGTTCTGGCACTGCCTGACACAGGGCTCATTGCAGCTGTTGGCCAGCGGGGTCGGGCCGCAGGGCTGGCAGGGCTGGCACTGGTTGTAGCAGGACATGTCTCAAAGGTGGAGATGAACCTGGCAGAGAGGACAGGGGGAAGCAGAGCCCAAGCGTAGGTGAGGAGCAGACTGCTTACCCTGTTGCAAAGGAGCCAAGGCCACCAATAAGTGGGAACATAGAGACTATGCCAGGAGCCACACGGTCTTCATTGCCTCATCTGGCCAGGGACCTAAAAAGAGCAGCCTGACCCAAGGAAGCTCTCTCCTGGCTCATAAATCAAAAGCCACCAGAGTTACATCCCAGCCTCTCTCTAAGATGACCTTCTCCTTATTTCCCTCTGTCAAGACAAGGTGCTCCAAGCCCCAGCACAGAACAGAGACAACATCAGCTGAGAAGTTCATTGAGGGGAGATCTCACTTTGGAAGAGGAAGATGAAGGGGTTTCAGACTCACCTGATTCTCAAGGAGAAGGAGGCAAAAGAAGTGGATGAGAGAGCAGGGGCTTGGGCTGGCTTTTATACCGGTCCTTCATTGCACGCAGGACCAGAGACACCCTTTGCAGAGGTAACAATTTTCTGACAAGCTCATCTTGAATGCAAACCATCACAGCTAATGATATGGGCTGTGCTTTCATTTCCTGCACTGCTGCCTCTTCATTTCCAGGTTTGTGCCATGCCCATTCCCCAGTGAAGGCTTCTTCTGAGAACTGGGATGAAAGGCTCCAGGATTTCTAGGGCAGGAATGCAGCAGGGTGGGTATAAGTCTCAACTCAAGTGCTGGGTAGGTTCAGATTAGACAAGTGATGTCAGCCTAGGTCACTCCAGTGTTTGAAGTGCTGTTCACAGGCGGAAGCTCCAGTCATCCTCAGCTGGAAGCCCATGGGTTTCTGTGCATAAGGATGTATCCTATCCTTCTCTTTCCCTCCCAACGTTCACTTGTTGTTGCCTTCCCAGGTGTGTGCATTGTGCTGTTAGGTTTTGACCTCATCCTACCTAACATTGCCCTCAGGAAAAATTTCTGGCTTGTTTTGACTCATTCCCTCTCTGTACATTCTGTGAGTATACAAACAATGCCATGGGCATGCCTGGGGCC
The DNA here is from genome assembly GCF_028858705.1 of Grus americana. Lineage (NCBI taxonomy): Eukaryota > Metazoa > Chordata > Aves > Gruiformes > Gruidae > Grus > Grus americana. The sequence continues at coordinate 7,409,065 of NC_072873.1, read as the reverse complement.
TTGTCCTTTCCCAGAATGCCCTAGCCCTGTCACGGTTTCCCTGGCTGTCCTCAGCAGACTCCACTGCTGGTTGTGTTCCTACAACCTTGACTTTGACAGGCTAGAGAGGTGGGCCCATGTGAACCTCATGAAGTTCAACAAGGCCAAATGCAAGTTCCTGCCCATGGGTTGGTGCAATCCCAAACATGGATACGGGCTGGGTGATGAGTGGCTTGAGAGCAGCCCTGAGGAGAAGGACTTGGGTGTGTTGGTGGATGAAAAACTGAATACGAGCCAACAATGTGCGCTTGCAGCCCAGAAAGCCAATCGTATCCTGGGCTGTATCAAAAGCAGTGTGACCAGCAGGTTGAGGGAGGGGATTCTGCCCCTCTGCTCTGCTGTCATGAGAACCCTCCTGGAGTACTGTGGTCAGCTCTGAGTCCCCCATCATAAGAAGGACGTGGACCTGTTGGAGCGAGTCCAGAGGAGGGCCACGAACATGATCAGAGGTCTGGAACACCTCTCCTGTGAAGACAGGCTGAGATAGTTGTGAGTGTTCAGCCTGGAGAAGAGAAGGCTCCAGGAAGACCTTATAGTAGCCTTCCAGTACCTGAAGGGGTGCTACAAGAAAGCTGGAGAGGGACTGGGCATGTAATGATAGGACAAGGGGTAACGGTTTCAAACTGAAAGAGGGTAGATTTAGATTAGATATGAGGAAGAAATTCTTCCCTGTGAGGGAGGTGAGGCACTGGAACAAGTTGCCCAGAAAAGCTGTGGATTCCCCCTCCCTGGAAGTGTTTGAGACCACATTGGATGGGACTTTGGGTAACCTGGGCTAGTGGAGGGTGTCCCTGCCCATGGCAGGGGATGGGAGCTAGGTGATCTTTAAGGTCCCTTCCAACCCAAACCATTCTATGTTTCTATGATGCTATGACTCTATGATTCTATGATTCTATGATTCTATGATTCTATGAATATACCCACTCTTTCCCTTGTGCATTCAGCATTCATTCTTGTTCTGAATTCAGCCCTCTCTCCTACACTGTAATACTCCCAACTCTCCTGTCTACTCTTCTTCTCTTCATCCAGACATTCATGCATCTGAAATTCATGCCATTTCTCCATGCATCTATTTCAAATTCCCTCCCACTCAACTTCCCTCGCTCCACAAAACTACACCAGGATCACTATCTGTCCCTGTCCCTATTGACACATGTCCCCATTTGTTCCGGTCCAGCTCTGTCTCACTGTCACTTTTTCTGACCATTTCTCTGGGAAAAGAGCTGGGCGATCTTTTGTGATTTTTTTGTCTCCTTCTCCTTTCTCAGCAGTGGCTATGGGCAGAGTCCAGGTGCAGCAGAAGCCATTGGCAGAGAAAACTAAGGGCGCCAGCATCAACATCACCTGCTCAAACTCCAACATACAGTAAACTGAGTTCATCCACTGGTACTGTCGGCTCCCCGGCATTCCAGAGAGTAGACTAAAAGGTTTCAAAGTGCTACTAGACCCATTGGAGCAGCTGTCAGTGGTGGCAGATCACTGGTCCAGTGCCCTGTGGCTCACCTGGCACTGACATGGAGAAGTGGTGGTGTATTACTAGGCCCCAGGATACACCTGGAGAGGAGCATAAACTACCACAGGTAGGGCTGGGTGTGTGTGATAGAGGCAAGGGGACAGCCCTGGCTGAACACACCCAGGGGTGCTGCTGCTCTGCCTGCCAGGGCCTCCTTGCCAATCCTGACCCTGGAAGAGGGAAAGTTCAGCACTGTCCCCTGCCTCAGCTGTCACTGTATTACAAGGGAACTCCTGGCAGCTTTGCAGTCACTGGAGAGCAGAGGGCAGTCCACTGTCCTGCTGCCATGGTCTCGACAAACAACAGGATGCTGAAGGCCTTGTGGGAGCAGGGTTGTGAATGAGGGCTGCTATGCTGATAACCTGCTTCCTGCAGTCCCTGCCAAGCGTGTGAGCAAAGGTCCCTGGGTGAGAAGTGGCAGAGGAGCCCTGCTCCAGACATTAAAACCAAGTGGCCCTTTTGCTTGCCTGAGTATTGGGGTTCTGGGGCCCAGGGTGGGACAAGCAGCTGGGGGTTGTGGGTAATGTGGGTAGGCGAAGGGACACAGAGGGACTGCCTGTACAACAGAGAGCTGTGTTGCAGAGTCTTCTTCCTGCCAGAGGGAGGGAGCGTGTCTGTCCCTGTGCAGCTGTTTTCGGCAGCAGATGCTCTTTACAGTTGTGTTTCTCTTCAGGTGCCTCCTCTATGGCCAGAGGTGAAGGGAAAGAGTGTGCAACACCTGGGCCCAGGCACTTCCTTGTGTGCCTGCTCCTTTCTCCATCCGGACACTCCCAGGGACAGGGTGGACATGGGTGGGTGCAGGGGTGCCTTCTCCATCTCCTGCAGGGCTGGGTGCAGGCCTGTGCAGCTGGCTAGGTGGTTGATGTCAGGAGAAGTTTGTGAGGGATGCCTGTCCCTTTGATGGACACGTCATACTGAAACCATGAGTCTGTAATCTCTCTGGAGGGCTTTGAATCAAAAAAAATTCACTCGATAGCCAATGTGATTATTAAGCAGGTATCCTTTATTGCAGTGCTGGGAGTCGCACCGGGATATTTCCATGAAAATGCATCTCAACGAGAAACAAATTGCACATGATTTATATTACAAAACAGTTACATATTCATTAGGTTTCTGATAAATTTAATACATATTAATTATTATTCTGGGAACTCATGAATATATGCTACTGTCCTGATACGCCTGCAGTTTCTTTCTCGGGTGGTCGTCAGGGGTCGTCCTCCTCAAATCTTCTTCTTTTTCCTTTTCTTCAGTGTACACAGCTGGGTGACCTCTTCTTCATTATCTCCATTTTGCAAGCTCAGCAACCTTGTTATCCGTCCTGCCCAGATGGTCCCAGGCTTGTTGGCATATCAGGCCCCCTTTATCAGGATGCCTCAAACTTTTTGTCTTTTTTCTAGTTCGTACCCAAGGACTGTTCCCTAATTTACGGCTTCTCTTATCTGGTTTCTACATTCCAACTATTTTACTAATTGTTTTCTTTCATACTGGAGCATGAGACAGGTGAACCCTGAGTTTGTGGGGCCTGACGCAAGTGTTGCCAAACTATATATTCTGTTTTAAAATTGTTCTACGCTAATTAGTTTCCCTTATTCAGCTTTCCCAAGACGGGTCCATGGTAGAGTTTGGGGGAAAGACCCAAAGAGGCCTGCCTGGAGCAGCAGGGAGAGAGTTTTGCTCCACCCTCTGGGCTGTGGTTTGGAGGCCTCTTTGATCTGGCAGAGGCAGCAGAAGACGGGAAGTTGCAAGCATCAGGACCCTCGTGCTGGCAGGTCCTTGGGCACCCCACGAAGGGAGAGCGTGACATGGTCCTCATTTTCCTGGCAGCCCTGGTGGAACTGGCAGACTTTGGTGAGATGTGACTTTCAGGCTGGGGAGAATGAGGCAAGGGTTTGTGCAGCTGGTGGTGGAAGCGGGGAGACGTGAGTCCTGACTCCCCAGGGAAACTGGGAGTGTTTCTGTAGGGAGAGCAGGGGCTGCAGACGGGTACAGCAAATAATCTGGGACATGTCAGGAGGAATGGGCATAAGGGGAGGAACATGACCTCACTTTACATTGGCAGGTACTGAGCATTCCTGAATGTGCCGCTAATACATAGGCAGCTTGAAAGAAGGAAAGCTGCTAGGGAATGGAGCAATGAGGCATCTAGGAGCTTCTCTCCTAGATGTATTGCAGACAATGCTACCAGTCTCTGTAGGGGTGGTCGTAAACCTTGGGGGACAAACAGTGAAGGCTAACTCGATGCAAGAGGAGCTGAAATGCCATACAAGGACAGGGCAAGGTCAGAGGACGTGCTGTGCCATATGGAGGAACTGTTCTAGCAAGAAGATATGGTCAGAGGTGGGAGAGGAGCAGCTCACGTCTTCTACTGCTGAAGGAGAGACGAGCAGTTAACATAGCTCAGAGGCAGATATGGAGAGAATCAGTGGACTGAAAGACCAGCATGAAAAGCAGGGAGATGGGGGTGGGGGGGTGAGAAGTGACAAGAACCTGCAGAAAGAAGTGTGCAGGGACAAACAGCTCAGCATTTCAGAGGCTTCAGAGAAAAGTGAGATGGGAAGTGGGGACAGTTAGCAAGCTGATGAAGTGACAGATGGACACAGACACAGGCAAGCAAAGCTGAAAGCTCTTTCTGGCTTTACAGGTCATGCCCAAAAGGACTCTGTGCTCCAGTTCCCAGCAGAAATGACCATCCAGGTGGGACACAACGCGACTCTGCACTGCAATTTCTCCACCAGCTATTCCAATCCATACATGTTTTGGTACCAGCAGTGCCAGACTCAGTCCCCTCAGATGCTGCTGCGGGTGGACAAATGGAAACCTCAAGTGGATTCAGGGAGGTTCTCCTCTACACTGTCTGTGGAGACCTCCCAGGTGTTTCTGCATGTGCGGGATGCCGAGCTCCAGGACGGCACTGCCTATTTCTGTGCACTGAGCCCACAGCGGTGCTCACAGTATGAAGCACTGCACAGAAACGTGGGGCATGCTCTGAGGGGCGCTTCCCTCCCTGTCACTGCTTGCATATAGCTCTGAGCTCAGCCTGCCCAGCAGTGGCACCTGGAGGCTGTGGTGAGGCTGGACCTCTGCCTCCCCAGCCTGTGCTGCTGTGTAGCACATGGCAGCGTGACTTTTACAGCTGTGTCTAGATCCAGGGTCTTTGATGATGGAAAGGATCCAAGAAACCTGACCTGGAGCAGACCCATTGCAGGTTACACCACGCACAAGCCAAACCAGGCATGTAAATGCCCTCTCCTTAAAATAGCTGGTACACTGGAGCGAGTACTCAGGGCAAGCAACCTATCAGCTTGTCTTCTTGTTCCCTTTCCCTGTGCCTCCACTGATGGCCACAGCTGGAGAAGGAAGCTTGTGTTAGGAAGCACAACTGCTCTTATGGTTTTGCCACGTGGCCATAGTAGCCCAAGAAGGGAAGAGCTCTTCCTTGCCCCGCATCTGGATGTCAGCTAAACCCTCAGCAAGTGAAAAGACCCATCAGCCAAAGACAGGACAAGATTCTCTGTTCAAGCCCTTCCTGCACTCGTCCACTGCTGGAGAAGGGTCCTGCTCTTTTTCATGTCTCTTCTCCTTCTCAGGGGAATCACCAGTGCTGGAGGGAGCCCCTATGTTCCTGAGTCCATGACAGTTTCTCTGTCCAACAGCTGGTAACCACATCTCTGTGATCTTGTTTCCTCCCACAGGCAACAGGAATGGCTCTGGGGACGTATTCCCAGGCAATCCCACCCCAGCACTGCATGTGGAAGCTCATCTGGAGGGTGCTGACTTTCCAGCTTGATCTCACCCTCTGAGTTGGAATCTGTTGCTCCTGAAGCATCATCCAGGTCACCTGAGAAGCCCCAGGGTACTTAGTTGTTGTCCTACTGCTGTTCCAGGATGGCCTGCCTCTCCCAAGTGATGTGGGTCTGCTCTGCCAGCCCTGGTGGAGGCTTTGCATGCCCCTATTTATCTCACGGGGGCTCTAGGCAGTGTTGATGGAGTATGGGCAGCAGCCCTCAATATCCTGCACTCTGCTGTGTCTCAGGTCCTTTGGACATTTCATGTCTTGCTTTTGGTCGATCTCCAGGGCCGCAGAGGGCTTCAACACACCACAGACACGATTCTCCCCCAAAACCAACATCATCCCTAAGGAGGATTGAAAAGCAGTGATGGCTGCCTGAGAACAGAGCCAGGCTCAGGCACTTTCTCCAGCCTCAGTGGGCTGTCCCAGGGATTTTCCCAAATGCCGCTGAGAAAGAGAGGACAGCTGACAAAGATAGGCATCAGCCTGTCCTTGGGAACTGGTGCCTGGGCCTGGCTGCAGGTCTAAGAGCCAAGTGCCCAGGATGGGTGGACACAGGAGGTTGATGAGTCACCTCCAGAAGCACCATTGCTTCCAGAAGGGAGGAGTAAATGTTCAGTCTGAACTCAATCATCTCACTTGGATAGCCCTACACTCAGGTGAAATCAATCCCTGTGTATCTGTCCTGTTGATGCCTCCGCCTTATGAGGTGGTCACATCGACTCCCTTCACTGTCAGTGTGCAGAAAGAAGAGCTTTGAGAACGTGATTCATCTGTTCTGAAATGAAAATCAAAGGAGAGAAGCAAATGCCCTTTGGAAGTGCTAACGTCCTCCCAATAAATGTAAAGAGAAACTTGTTACTGGGCCAGCATTTCACAGCTCTGCAGTGTGGGGACTTTGCCAATCACGTTAAAGTCTTTCCACAACAAAGCCCAAAATGGGTGGAACAATGGACTGTTAAAAACTGATGTGGGGCTTTAGATGTGGAAACGCCCTGACATATCTAGCCTGAAGCATAGCAATTTGCATAGGTTTAATTGAAAATTAAAAAGTGCGTTCAGGTACTGGATAGAGGGAAGGAAGAGGAACATAAATTTTGTTGCCTGTCTTATGCTAGGAATAATGGCTATAGGTAGAGATACCAGACATTGCCAAATTTTGTCTTGAACCGGAGCATGACTTGATGAAACAGCCACAAGAATGGGCCATAGATACATCCAGAAAATGTCAGACTAAATGGAGAAATACACGCCCATTTCCTAAGGCAATGAGCCAGCTGCTGGGATTTCTTTAGGAGATTCAGATGAACGCCTGACAAAATGCAGCACTCAGCAAACTGGAATACAAACCTGTGGGAGGACTTCTCCTCCAGTGTTCTGGCAGAGAACCATTTCTGGATGGGGTTTGTGACCCAATCCAAGAGTCAGTCTTTAGAGGCCTGTGAGACATTCTGAGTTTACCCAGGAGTGAACAGAGGGAGATGGGAGCTTTAGAATCAAGTCTCAGCCCAGCCTAAGATTTCCATAAGGTGAATGAGATAAGCTCACTGGGGAACTGGTGGTTTCTCACTAAGTGTGATGCCCAGGTGTACTTACACTTTGGTAAGGAACTTTTGCAGGGCAGAAGTCGTAGGCGGGAGGGGATGAATCTCTTTGCTCTTACTGAAGCCTTTTGAAAAGCCACTTCACTTTTTCTGGAAAGCTCGCCTCAGGGCTTGCTTCACTTCTTTGTTCCTGAGTGTGTAAATGAAGGGGTTCAACAAAGGAGTTACAACTGTGTTAAAGGTATTCACAAGTTTGTTCAGATCCAGGGAGTTCTGGGCCGATGGCTTGACATACAGGAACATGGTGGAGCCATACCAGATTGTGACAACGCTGAGATGGGCAGAGCAAGTGGAAAAGGCCTTTTTCCGGCCATGGGCTGTCTGGATTCTCAAGATGGAAGAGATGATGTATATGTAGGAGACCAGGGTGAGCACACAGGAGGCCACCACAACAATTATGGAGACAAGAAAGGTTGCCAGCTCCACAGACCATGTGTCACTGCAGGAGAGGGCAAGGCAGGAATCTATATCGCAGAGGAAATGATTGATGACATGTGGCCCACAGAATGTCAGCCTGGATGTCAGAAAGGCCAGCAGGGAGACGGCCAGAAAGCCTCCCAGCCAGGAACTGAGTGCCAGCCGAGCAGAGAGGACACTGTTCATGAGGGATTTGTATCTCAAGGGGTAGCATATGGCTAAGTAGCGGTCATAGGCCATGACAGACAGGAGAAAACACTCAGTGGAGCCTAGGGACAGAAGAAAGAACAACTGGAGGATGCAGACACTGAAGGAAATGGTCTGGCTAGTCCCCAGCATGACTCCTATGGCTTTGGGAACAACACCTGTAGTGTACCAGATCTCCAGAAAGGAGAGATTACAGAGGAAGAAGTACATTGGGGTATGGAGGTTGCTGTTCATCCACACAAGGGCTATGATGGATGCATTGCCGCTTACTGACAGGGAGTAAGTCAGTGCAAATACCACCACAAGGGAGACTCGGAAATGCCACATGCCTGGGAAGCCAAGAAGGATGAATTCTTCCACATTTGTCCCATTTGCCATGTTCTCCCAAGTGTTGAGGTCCATCTGCAAAGACAGGAAAGTTTTGGTGAGAGTTTGCATGCCTGTGCTGGTCCTTCAGACACTCCTAGTAATGAAACAAAGCCATCAACCCTGAAAAAGTAGTTGGTGCAGAGCACAGGAAAACAGCATCTGCCCTAAGTTAAAAGTGTCAGGGAAATCCTTTCCTGCAGAAACACATTTGGACAACTAGATCTGACCCTGAAGGTCAGGCATACACGATCAAGTGAACCTGGAGAATTATATATTTGATCAAGCGCAGGTATCTCCTTTAGAACATGGTGACTGCAATCACTTCTGTGACATGGAAATCGCATTTAGGAAACTATGGACAGCAGGCTGAGGGTCTCGAGCTATGTGAAAGGCTGTTGCAGTGAGGAAGGGAATAACATACCTGCACTCTTCAGGGCAGGTAATACTGAGTTGTGATTTCAGCAAATGAGATTGAGGGATCAAAACACTGTTATGATCATGTGGCATTGGAAGAGATTTTCTCACATCTTCTAGGTCAGTTTATCACAATGGCTTCTGCCTGAAATTGCAGCAGCACAGGGCAGCAGGCTGATATGACAGTCATTACGCAAGGACTCATGGTCTTGCATATTTACTTTATTCCAAGTCTCAGCACAGGAAGCTTTTGCAAATACCTCTGTTACCCCCACTGTCTTCTGCTTCTCAGCATAGCTACTAGGGGTAGGATACACCTCTGTGTAATTTTGCCATCTCAGAGTTAGGGGAAGGATTTCTGCTGACCAAGTTGAAAGATCTGCAATGAAATACTCCTATTGCAGCTTCTCAGCTTACCCTTCTTCCTTCTCCATGGACAGGCACTAGGGAGTCATGGCTCATTTTCCTTATATATATGGCTAAAAGCCCTTTTGAAGTGCCAGGTTGTCTCTGAGGACTAAGGCAGGAGCCTAGTGAGCAGCTCAGATGGATGTCGGACATCTCAACTTGGACAGAGATATCCATGCCTCAGTGGTTGAAGGCAAAATCCTCTGAGTTGAATCCCATACAAGGTAGGTCTGCTGAGAAGTTAACCGAAATGCAGGGTATAATCTATGCCCTCCCTGCAGACAAGGGAGGATCCTTCATCAGTTCTTTAGGGGAGAACCAATCTCATCCTCAGGTGGCTGTCTAAGACAAATGGAGCTGAACCACCATCTGAAGGATCCCTTTCTCTCCTTTCTTCATCCTTAGGAATTTGCATACCAGAAATCTCATGTGGCTAAAGAGCAGAGAAATCCCCCTTAATCTGACTCTCCTTAAACATGCAAGTCATTGGAAGTCTATGCTAGAGGTCTTGGGCGGGCTTCACTCACCAGCTCGAAGAATGGAAATGATCCAAACGACATCTCTTCATGCACCATCTTCCAGATGAAGCCATGGTCCCCTTGGCTGAGGGAGAACATTGAGAAGAGTTTGATTTACTGGAGGAGCTCTGCATGCAGTGATGTCAGCAGAAATGTGAATGAACAGCTCTCACCTTGCTCACTCACATCAAGCTGTACACAATTGCACGACACTGTTTTCTCTCCATCCACCTAGTAACTATTGACAGCTTGCACTCCCGATTTTCTTTCCCTTTCAGAGCTACCACTGTACTTCCACAAAGGAGGGCTTTGTGTGCACACTCACAGTGTAAACTCTCTGCAGTTTAGCTCCATATAGTAAGAGCATACATCAGAGAGTCACCAGCATTGTTAGCATAAGTACATCCCCACACCCACCTCATTAACACACTGAAGCTTAAACTGGCCACACCAAGGAGACAGTTTTTTGTTTTCCCTCCGTGTGCCACAGGGAGTTTGATCTCTGTGGGATGTTATGGAATTGTTGCAGATGGATAATGCTCTCTCTTCACACAGGCCAATTAAATAACAACAACGCAATTCTCTAAAGTGGCTGTCAGGCGGGGTGTTTGCCTCCTGCCTGCAGCTGTAGTATGTGAACATTGTCAGGAGCTCAGTGCTGTCTTGTGTAGCCATTTTCTGACACACAGGAGACGTCTGAAATAGCCAAGTCCCAAGAGACTGGAATTGTCAAGTATTTGGAGCTGGATACTAGCATGGTTTTGAAACCTTCAGGGTGGGAGATAAGGCAACTATGGACATTTGAATACAGAGTGAGCAAGGTAAGGGATTCCCCTACCACATCTCTGAGCCTCTAACTGCAGTTAAGGCCTAAGTCTTCAGTCTTCCTTGAAGTGAAGATGTAAGTAAAGACCTAAATGCGGTCAGACAAGACATGAGCAGGGGAAAATTGATCTCCTCTGTGTCCAGTGCAGGTGTCTCCATGCAAGCTACTCATCTTTACTCCTTTGATCATCAGTGGAGAGAAATAGGTGTTGTCAGCCCTCAGTTCAGCCCATTCAAAAGATGCTGTCTCACACAAATCAAGCAATCCATGCCTTAGAAGCACCTATTTTTCTTCTATTGTCACTGAAGATAAACTAGACAGCTGCCTTAACACACACACAGACACACAAATCTAGATCTCTAGGCATCTAGAGTTAGTTGAGAAGACTAATACCCAAAGAGACTATCTACACTGTCCAGGGCTACTGCACAGGTTTTGGAATTGACAGAGACATTTTCTGCAAGTCCTGTGTCCAAGGGTTCAGTGTGGTTAAGAGAAAATTGATCTGCACTTGATGTGAGGGGGTGTCGTGGTTTAGGCCCAGCTGGCAGCTGAGCGCCACGCGGCCACTCACTCACCCCTCCCCCAGCGGGATGGGGAGGAGAAGTATAACAAAAGGCTTGGGTGGAGACAAGGACAGGGAGAGATCACTCACTAATTATCATCACGAGCAAAACAGACTGAACGTAGAGAGGCGATTCATCTAATTTATTACTAAGCAAAACAGAGCAGAGGAATGAGAAATAAAATCAAGTCTTAAAACACCTCCCCCCACCCCTCCCATCTTCCCAGGCTCAACTTCACTCCCAGCTTCCACCTCCTCCCCCCTCAGTGGCACAGGGGGACGGAGAATGGGGGTTGCGGTCAGTTCAGCACACATTGTCTTTGCCGCTTCTTTGTCCTCAGGGGGAGGACTCCTCTCAACATTCCCCTGCTCCAACATAGAGTCTCTCCCACGGGCTACAGTCCTTCATGAACTGCTCCCGCGTGGGTCTCTCCCATGGGGTGCAGACCTTCAGGAGCAGACTGCTCCAGTGTGGGGTCCCCCACAGGGTCACAAGTCCTGCCAGCAAATCTGCCCTGGCGTGGGCTCCCCTCTTCACGGGTCCACAGGTCCTGCCAGGAACTTGCTGCAGCGTGGGCTTCCCATGGGTGACAGCCTCCTTCAGGTGCCTCCACCTGCTCCAGCGTGGGGTCCTCCACAGGCTGCAGGTGGAATCTCTACACCCCCTCATCCTTTCTCCACAGGCTGCAGGGGGATCTCTGCTCCGGTGTCTAGAGCACCTCCTCCCCCTCCTTCTTCACTGACCTTGGTGTCTGCAGAGTTTCTTACACCTTCTCACTCCTCTCTCCGGCTGCAAAAGCTCCTCCAACTGTTTTGTTTTCCTTCTTAAATATGTTATCACAGAGGCACTGATTGGCTTGGCCTTGGCCAGGGGCGGGTCCGTCTTGGAGCCGGCTGGCATTGGCTCTGTCAGACACAGGGGAAGCTTCTAACAGCTTCTCACAGAAGCCACCCCTGTAGCACCCCCCGCTAACAAAACCTTGCCACACAAACCCAATGCAGGGGGAGACACAGCTGATGAGAGTAACATGCCCACTTGAGCCCATTCGCTGATACGGAAGTCCT